>NC_054700.1:47324523-47624523 GCF_016097555.1 Gigantopelta aegis
TATTTGAGAACAAGGATAAATGAAAATTACAAAAACTATAGTTGTTCTCTGACCAATACACCCACCTATTAGTATTCATATGTACACTCTTATTCCTTCATTCACTCATCCACCTATGAAACCTATACACCACCCACATGTACACTCAATCCCCTACCCACTCACTCAATCCCCTTCCCACTCGCTCAGTCACCTACCCACTCGCTCAGTCCACTACCCACTCGCTCAATCCCCCACCAACTCACTCAATCTCGTACCCACTAACTCAATCCCCTTCCCACTGACTCAATCCCTTACCCACTGACTCAATCCCCTTCCCACTCGTTCAGTCCCCCATCCACTCGCTCAATTCCGCCACCCACTCATTCAGTCCCTTACCCACTTGCTCCATCCACTACCCACTCGCTCAGTCCCCTACCCACTCACTCAATCCACTACCCACTCGCTCAATCCACTACCCACTCGCTCAGTCCCCTTCCCACTCGCTCAATCCCCTTCCCACTTGCTCAATCCACTACCCACTTGCTCAATCCCCTTCCCACTTGCTCAATCCCCTACCCACTCGCTCAATCCTACCCACTCGCTCAATCCCCTTCCCACTCACTCAATCCCCTTCCCACTCGCTCAATCCACTACCCACTGGCTCAATCCATTACTCACTCTCAATCCCCTTCTCACTCACTCAATCCCTTACCCACTCACTCAATCCACTTCCCACTTACTGCATTCATGATGACGCTAAGTCTGTTACTGACTCAAACACTTCTTCCCTCACTCACTGCATTCATGATGACGTTAAGTCTGTTACTGACTCAAACACTTCTTCCCTCACTCACTGCATTCATGATGACGTTAAGTCTGTTACTGACTCAAACACTTCTTCCCTCACTCACTGCATTCATGATGACGTTCAGTCTGTTACTGACTCAAACACTTCTTCCCTCACTCAATGCATTCATGATGACGTTAAGTCTGTTACTGACTCAAACACTTCTTTCCTCACTCACTGCATTCATGATGACGTTAAGTCTGTTACTGACTCAAACACTTCTTCCCTCACTCACTGCATTCATGATGACGTTAAGTCTGTTACTGACTCAAACACTTCTTCCCTCACTCACTGCATTCATGATGACGTTCAGTCTGTTACTGACTCAAACACTTCTTCCCTCACTCAATGCATTCATGATGACGTTAAGTCTGTTACTGACTCAAACACTTCTTTCCTCACTCACTGCATTCATGATGACGTTAAGTCTGTTACTGACTCAAACACTTCTTCCCTCACTCACTGCATTCATGATGACGTTAAAACTGCGACTAACTCTTCCATTCAATTCTTGCAGACTTCCTGACCACGTGAGCACGGAAGAAGGAGCATTGTTGGAGCCGCTGTCTGTCGCTGTTCACGCATGTAACCGCGCCGATGTCGGACTCGGACATAAAGTCCTCATCTGTGGAGCGGGTGTGTAATAACCAAAGTATCACCTTCTTTTCTGACTGACCACACAAATAAAGTGAAACCCCTCTACACTGGATATGAGACCAAGCAAAAAGTCTGGTTTTAAGGGGTATATGGTTTAGAGAGGTTCAGGACCCATATTCACAAAGCATCGTAAGCCTAGTTTTACATGTAAATGTAAATCTACGACTGAAGAGCTATTCACGAAACAATGAAAACGTAAGTTACGTGTAAAGTTGGACGTAAATTATAGTGCCTCCAGTTACAACTAACGCTGCATGTAAGTTGTGTAGATATAATAAATCAAGCATGATCGACGTTATTTACTATTATTTATGGAAACTAGCAGCATTTCCAATAATTGAAGCAGTTTGCAATGGCGAACACCCACGTATTGAACATAATTTTGTTGGTGATCGAACGGATGTTTTCAACTCGGCCAATTTCTCCTGAGTTATCTTTTCCTTTTTAAGAAATGTCCTCAAGTTCGTACTCACAATACCAAAATGCCATGGTTCACCGCTCGCGATGTTATTGTTAGCAGACGATAAACAAAATTGCGTTTTGTGCATTGTTATTTACACGGTAGGCATCGTTTCTATTTTTTTTAATTACTCCAGTGAGAGTGTTAAATCGTAGATTTATGTCCAACTAAGTTATGTTTACATTTATGACCATCTTTGAGAATAAAGTGCTTCTTGCACGTAAACGTAAATCTACGGCAGACGTAAGTGCTAGTCGTAGACGTAAATTTACACCCTTTTGTGAATATGGGTCCTGTTCTGTACTGATATTTAAAAAGGGACTGAGGGAATTCTGATTTACAGAGGGTCCGCTTTAAAGAGGTTTCATACATGCAACCACTTCTGTTGTGATAGATATTTTTCTAGTGATAGCTTTGTTATTCAGTGCACAATAAATATAAATACAGTGTAACTTTGTTTACACTAAAGTTGCCATCCTAACACTAAACAATTTTATCAAATCTTAAACATAAGCGTCAGTGGGTTGACATCCCTTGTTACTTAGGTGAAAGTTAAAGTATGTTTTGAATATTACACCGCTAGAGCATATTGATTAATTAATCATAAGCTGTTCGGGGGAAACCTGCTGCATTTCTCCTAATGAAGCAAGGGATCCTTTATATGCACATTCCCACAGATAGGAAAGCACATATCATGGCCTTTGACCAGTTGTGTGTGTATTACCATAGTTTGACACCCAATAGCCTATGTATTTTTCATTGACCAGTTGTAGTGCACTGGTTGGAACAAGAAAACACTTAAAGTTAGGTACGGCCCTAGGAAGTTACGATAGCCAGGGGTGGGATCTAGATCGGTCGGTAGGGCTCTTGCGTGAGGTTGCTTGGGTCGAAGGATGGAACCGTTTGGTGGACTCGTTCTCTGATTGCATTTTCACGTACCAAGCAGTGCCTCACAAGTGATATATAAATGGCCATTGTATGTGCTGTCCTGTCTGTGGAGAAAATGCATAGATCCCTTGCTATTGCTAATGGAAACATGTTGCATGTTTCCTCTGAAGACTACACGTGTGATAAACAGTAGCTGATAAGAATTAATTAATTAATGTTTGTCCTACATGTAGTTTTCTAGACCCTTTTTTTTGTTTGGAAAATTCCTCATGACTCGTTAATAGAGGATAATAAATGAGTTACCAGTTATTATCAAATTTATGTCCCTCGTGAAATAATTTTCAGTTGTCACGAGCTTTAGCGAGTGACAAATGAAAATTATTTCACGAGGGACATAAATTTTATAATAACTGGTACCGAGTTTGTTATTCTATTTATTACCTCAGCTACTTTTTCTCTAGAAGCCTTTATTTTCGACGCACATGCACGAAAGGCTAACCTGTATAGAAACGATGTAAACCACTTTGCGCACTTTTCTGAGAATTGCTATAACTTTGTAATTTAATCACGTTCATAAATAATTTTTTAAAAACAAAAGTGTTCTTTATTCTGCTACAAAATCTATAAGGAATTGCATTAAAATGACATTTTGTTATAAATTTAACACCAAAAATAGAGAGCCGTAAACGCAAACTCTTTAAACTACATTTGCCAAATCGTGATGACGTCATATTTAGTACCGACAAGGTCATTGGTTTGTGAGCATCAAATTGTCCAATAGTATTGTTCGTTAGACCAATGCAGAATATTTCTCACTGAGAAAATATGGAAAATATTTTCCCTGTTATGAGTGACCGCTGGGGTAATAATAAGATGTATCTAACGGCCGCTCATGTAGTATTCTCTTTGCCAAACACGCATAAATGTTTGACTGGTATAAGTTTCTTAACAAATTTATTTAAATATTATTTAAATATTCATAATACGTGCTATTGTTCCTTCTACTGTCTTTCTCTTGCATTGCTATACATATTACATGTATGTTGATGTTGCTTGTATGTATGTATGTATGTATGTATGTGTGTGTGTGTGTGCATAATATCATGAAAATATTTGAGAGGGCCTCATGGGAGATACATAACCTTGTACTGAATGTGTTTACCATGTGAAAATAAAGAATTTTATTTTGAATAGTTACAGATCAAGTTTGAATTTCACGAGCATTCAATCAAAGGCCATATCTCTGTTGAAAATGAATAGTTAAAGATCAAGTTTGAATTTCAAGGGCATTCAATCAAAGGCCATATCTCTGTTGAAAATGAATAGTTACAGATCAAGTTTGAATTTCAAGGGCATTCAATCAAAGGCCATATGTCTGTTGAAAATGAATAGTTACAGATCAAGTTTGAATTTCAAGGGCATTCAATCAAAGGCCATATCTCTGTTGAAAATGAAATTTATCCTTTAGTTTTTTTTAACAGAGGTATGGCCCTTGAACATTTTTGAGTCCCTGCTGTAGGGGACATGTATCGGGTATTGCTTTAGCAGGACTCAGAACATGTGTGAGCTAGTCCCTGCTGTAGGGGACATGTATAGGGTATTGCTTCAGCAGGATTCAGAACATGTACGAGTCCCTGTTGTAGGGGACATGTATTGGGTATTGCTTCAGCAGGACTCAGAACATGTGTGAGCTAGTCCCTGCTGTAGGGGACATGTATCGGGTATTGCTTCAGCAGGACTCAGAACATGTGTGAGTCCCTGCTGTAGGGGACATGTATCGGGTATTGCTTTAGCAGGACTCAGAACATGTGTGAGTCCCTGCTGTAGGGGACATGTATCGGGTATTGCTTTAGCAGGACTCAGAACTGTGTGAGTCCCTGTTGTAGGGGACATGTATAGGGTATTGCTTTAGCAGGACTCAGAACATGTGTGAGTCCCTGCTGTAGGGGACATGTATCGGGTATTGCTTCAGCAGGACTCAGAACATGTGCGAGTCCCTGTTGTAGGGGACATGTATCGGGTATTGCTTTAGCAGGACTCAGAACATGTGTGAGTCCCTGCTGTAGGGGACATGTATCGGGTATTGCTTTAGCAGGACTCAGAACATGTGTGAGCTAGTCCCTGCTGTAGGGGACATGTATAGGGTATTGCTTCAGCAGGATTCAGAACATGTACGAGTCCCTGTTGTAGGGGACATGTATTGGGTATTGCTTCAGCAGGACTCAGAACATGTGTGAGCTAGTCCCTGCTGTAGGGGACATGTATCGGGTATTGCTTCAGCAGGACTCAGAACATGTGTGAGTCCCTGCTGTAGGGGACATGTATCGGGTATTGCTTTAGCAGGACTCAGAACATGTGTGAGTCCCTGCTGTAGGGGACATGTATCGGGTATTGCTTTAGCAGGACTCAGAACTGTGTGAGTCCCTGTTGTAGGGGACATGTATAGGGTATTGCTTTAGCAGGACTCAGAACATGTGTGAGTCCCTGCTGTAGGGGACATGTATCGGGTATTGCTTCAGCAGGACTCAGAACATGTGCGAGTCCCTGTTGTAGGGGACATGTATTGGGTATTGCTTCAGCAGGACTCAGAACATGTGTGAGTCCCTGCTGTAGGGGACATGTATCAGGTATTGCTTTAGCAGAACTCAGAAAATTTGTATTTTGACAAGTCTGTTTAAATATTGTTTTGTTTCAGGTCCAATTGGTCTGGTTAATCTGCTCACTGCAAAGGCCAGAGGAGCAGCTGAAGTCTGTGTTACAGGTACAACAAGAAGAAACCTGATTTAGGACTGTTCCACAGTTGATCTGGGGGAGCAGAAGTTTTTTTCATATACTCACCACCCATATCATTCAAACGTCCCATCACTAATTCAGAGAGAGTAATTTTTAGTACCCCTAAATGAAAAAGGTACTACAAAAGGACTAAATTTTTTAATGCTATATATGGAAATATCTTGAATGGCTCCCCATAATTTAAGTTACGGAAGCAATTAATCACTGCCCTCAAATTTTTCATGTCATGGTCTGGATAATCTAAATTAATGGAGGACTCCGGGGGGGGGGGGGGGGGGGGGGGGGGGGGGGGAGGTCACAGGGGTCCCAAAACAACCCCCCCCTGCATTTGCCCTTTTTAATATGTTTTTTGGTTGTTTTGTTTTAATTCACCATCCACAATATACAGCACTAAATTTCCCCTCAAACACATCGGAGCATATTTTTTTGAAAATGTTACATAGTGCATTGCACTAACCCCCTTTGGAAACTTGGCTTATTTGCCTTTGACAAACTCAAATTGCACTTTTACGGATTGTCTGTTATTTCTTTCACGTTCATCGAAGTATGACAAAATAAAAATCATCCACAAACTGTGAATCGGCGAATCCGTTCTCACATAAGTTTGCAGATTTGTTTTTTTTATACCCAGATGAACATAAAAGAAATAACAGACAATACTTATAATTAAATTTGAATCATGCTTGCTAATAATAACACTAAAACTTTATACTTTATTTTGAATTATTTTTGGTCCATAAACAATAATGCTCAATAAGACAACTTGCATAAGATAAAATGACATAATCAGATAAAACATTTCCTGATGACATAATTTTTACATTCATGAAGAAATGAACAAACTCCCGTTGATATGTTTGAACCATTGGGATGACGTTATGTGGTAATGAATGTAACGGAAATTTAAGTATTAATATATGAATCCAAGAATCGTTTTCTTTGCACATTCAGATATTGACCAAACTAGACTAGATTTTGCTAAGAAACTTGGAGCAGATTTTACTCTCAAGGTGACCAAAGACCCGAAAGAGACGGCTTTACAAGTGGAGGAAGTGTTTGGTCAGCCGGCTGACATCACAATAGAGTGCAGTGGGGCGCCATCTAGTGTCAAAACTGCTATTTTTGTAAGTATGGTGCCGTTGTGAACAATGGAGAAATTTAATTAACATTATTTTGTATTTACTTGGGGATATTACAGTAGAATCCAAAGAGCAATTCTGTAGTGGACATTAACACCCCCCCCCCCTCCCCCCCCCCCAACACACATTCACCTCAAAAAAGGAAAAAATAAAATAATTATTATCCTGGTCACCTACATTTTCATCAATAACGACTATGAGAAATTACAGATTATCTGTTCCCAGTTCATGAATGTTGTAAACCTGAGCCTTTTTCTCAAATTTATGTGTCAGGTATATAATACATGTAATTCCTGTATTATTAATTAATTAATTAATTAATGTTTATTGACATCCTAGCATCCTGTATTATTATGCCATCTATGTAATATTACATATATTAAACCCATATGTGCTATCAAATATATTACACCACCTTGATAATATATATATATATATATATATATATACTCTTCAAAAGAAGAAACGCAAAACCACATTGTCGTAACATTTGGAGAATTGATTTAATTATTGAATGGTGAGTCCGATAATTGCCAAATGTTGCAGGATTGTTCACAATTCACTCTAGTCCATTGTGAGTAAGTGATAGGACACACCACCAAGGTCAAGGTCATCTGGAGTCAATACCGGGTGTGGCCTCCGCGTGTGTTGACAACTGCCTGGCACCGCCTGCCCATTGAAGCAACCAGAGTACGGATGACGTCCCGGGGGATGGTGGCCCACTCGGCCTGCAAGGCTGCTGCCAGCTCGGGCAGGGTCTGGGGCTGTGGTTGTTGCTGTCGGAGGCGTTGGTCCAACTCGTCCCATAGATGCTCAATTGGGTTCAAATCCGGTGATATCGATGGCCAAGGAAGGACATTAATGTTGTTGTGCTGTAGGAAAGCCGTTGTGAGACGTGCTGTGTGAGGCCTGGCGTTGTCATGTTGGAACACTGCGTTGGCGTTGGCCATAACTGGAACGATGTGTGGCCGGAGGATCTGGTCAATGTAGCCCTGTGCATTCAGGTTGCCCTGCACGTGGACCAGGTCAGTTCTGCCAGTGTGTGAGACGAGTGCCCACACCATGACACTACCCCCGCCGAATCTGTCCACTTCCTGCACGCAGTTTGCCGCATAACGTTCACCACGACGCCTATACACGCGACATCTTCCATCATGACGTCGGAGCAGAAATCGGGACTCGTCACTGAACCACACCTGTCTCCATCGCAGTTGAGGCCATTGTCGATGAATCTGGCACCACTGCAGTCGGAGTCGACGGTGTTGTGGTGTTAAGATGACACCTCGAACTGGACGTCTGGCACGAATTCCTACCTCACGTAGGCGGTTCCGTACGGTCTGGTCGGATATCCTGCGCAAACCTGGTATTGCTGCGGCTGTGGAGGTGGCAGTAGTCAATCGTTCCCGAAGGTGGCGTACCCGGATGTAGCGGTCCTGCCCGGGGGTAGTGACCCGTGGTCGACCGGATCTAGGGAGGTCACGTGTTGATCCATGTTGCTGGTAACGGTCCCACAGTCTGGAGATGGTGCTTGGGAACACATGGAATGCCCTGGCAACGGCCGTTCTGGATTCGCCTGCGTCTAGTCGGCCGATGGCATTGTTTCTCTGCGGTTCACTGAGACGTGGCATGTCCTGGATTGTCAACTGTCTGCCAGATACAGAGGCCAGGCAAGCGAACACCCTGCACTTTTATACTGTCAGTGTTCATGTTGCACGTGCAGACAACGCACGTGCAGTGGTGACATGGTTTGCACGTGGCTGCGTTTTTGCGAATATTCACATTTTGGAACTTTATTGTACAGTAGCTGCGTTTTATCGAATGTAACCGTGGGAATGTGTTTGGGACATGCAATGACCTTATATTCACAAAGCATGAACTGGTAGGAAACATAAAATCGGAGTTATAACCCATTTGTACCCTTTTGCGTTTCTTTTTTTGAAGAGTATATATATATATATATATATATATATATATATTACTCTCATCACATATAACCTGAAAAACATGTTGGTACTTTCTCAAATTTTAATTGCTTTTGTTGCTAGGCCACCTGTTCTGGTGGGTGTGTTTTGCTAGTTGGAATGGGACCAGCAGAAATCCAGCTTCCGATAGTGAACGCAGCTGTAAGAGAAGTGGACATCAAGGGATTGTTCCGATATGCAAATTGGTGAGTTGGTCCTTCTATGTTGAGGCAGGATCTTGCTCAGTCAGTAGAACATTTATTAGAGGTGCTTGAGATAAAGGGGAAAAAAACGAACCCAGCAGAACCAATTGGATTGTTTTTCTGTTCATCCATTGCACCATTATTGGTTAATCAAACATTGCGGTATGTGCTTTTCTGTCTGGGAAACTGCATATGAAAGAATCTTTGCTGCCAATAAAACATCTTTTATATGCACTTTCCAATATTGGAAGTTTTCTCTGTAGACTACATGTCAAAATAATCTAATGTTTGACATTCAGTAACCACTGATTAACCAATATGCTCTACTGGTGCCATTAAACAAAACAAACTTTCATTGTAGAAACCATAATATTATTATTTAATGTCTCTTTATCTCTTTTTTTTCCTCTGCAGCTACCCCACTGCTCTGGCCATGATTGCCTCAGGTAAAGTGGATGTCAAGCCTCTTATCACCCACCGCTTCAAACTGGAACAGACTCTGGAGGCCTTCAAAATGGCCGAGAGTGGGAAAGGAGTTAAAGTTATGATTAACTGTGAAAGAAAATAAACTATTTCAATCCATGTATTAAAAGATTAAAAAGACTATGCATAAGCTTTTGTTTATCAAATAAACAATAATGAAACTAAATTTGGTAAATATGTTCCGTTAATTTGCCATGTGGTGAATTCAGATATCATCTCAGTAGGTGAGAATGATAACAGCTCTAAAAGAGCTATGAATACTGACATGCCTGCCAGTGGTGAGATATATGGGAGGACATATATTATAAAGTATTAGTGTTTTTATACCAGTAAATTCATGTAATTAGATTTTAGTTAGTGCTTTAAACGTGAAGGGTACCCCTAAAATTAGGAAGACAATTTTTGTGTGGAACTTGTCAAGGACATTTTAATTTTGTCTGACGTGAGCAATATGAAGTCACTCTTTGTTTGATTAATATTAAGGATAAAGTGGTGTGGTCATTATAATTCATGATATAAAATATTGATTGTCTTTGAAATTAGATTTGGTGGAATGCATTCTTCATTAATCATTATATTGTATCCAACCTAAACCCGTGACGGCAGCAGGTTCTCTCCGTCTCTCTCTCTCTTTCTCTGTCTCACTCTGTCCGTCTCTCTCTCTCTGTCTGTCTCTCTCTCTGTCTCTCTGTCTGTCTCTCTCTCATGCCCCTGAATACAGCTCAAATCCATCACTTATTAAATGAATGCTGTTTCATATAACATTTGACTGCTTCAAATGCCTGAGAAATTTGCCCAATATGTGTGTTCCATGTATTAAAGATGTCCTACATTGATATTGTCTATACTTTTGTTACTGAAACTTTTTGAATTTTGTAATTTGGGAAAAAATGGATTACATGTATTTCAAATTCTTATATTCATATGAAATGAGTTGTTATTAATCATATTAGTGCAATGATGTTGATCTATGTAAATGACATTATAATATAATAAAATAATTAAATGGTAGTATGTGGTTACTTTGTTGTTATGAGGTTTGTTGGTGGTGGTGATGGATTTTAAAATGGTCAAATACCAACACTGTTCACGAGTTTCATAAAAATGTGTCTGGCAGGCAAGCTATTTTAGTATTTTATTTATTACAAACCAACTGCAAACAATCCCCAACGCAGAAGCAGATGATGATGATGATAACTAGTGTTTAACGTATCCATATATAGAATTATCTCCACTGGTTATTTACTATTATCTGTGGATCTAACAACAGCCCGTTGGAGCTGATGTCCATTCATTCGACCTTTCATTCGACCAATCAAAACCTTTCTTGCAAAATCATGCCAGTGATTTGATGATGATGATAACTAGTTTAACGTGCCCATATACCACTAGGGTTTCGAACACGCCCATCCCGAGTCCGACCTCCGATAAGATCGGTGGCCCGACTCGAGATGGGTGGGGGGGGGGGGGGGGGGGGTGAAAATGGGCAGAATTTTGAAAATGGCAATTGGTAAATAAATAAAAAAAGAATTGACTGCTCGGCCGAATATTTATATAATTTGGAGCATTTTAGACGGACAGTCCAAAATTAAATAAGAGAAAGAAGAGAGGATCGGGCTATTTAATAATATTTTTTTAAAAGAAGTCATTTCGACATCAAATTTTGAACGCAGATCTAAAAGTTTAAAGTCCGATCGATATGTCCACGCGAGTGGCCTCATTAGGCCGTTTGGGTGCACAGCTTAAAGGGACGAGATGGGTTGCATCCCGTCAAGAAAACCCCTAGACTGACAGTCGATAGACGTTGAAGGTGTAGTGCTGTGCTGAAATACAGATCTTGAGAAGCCGGATCCGTCTGAACGAGAGAGAGTATCAGACTATGGTATAGTTCAGTCGTCATGGTTTGGTATAGTGGTGCGGACAGGCCCGACTCCGGAGGATACGAGATGGTATCACTATAAAGCAAGGTAAAGTCTAGAAAAAGAGTAGTAGGGGCCGACCCCGCTTCCTATTTCTTCTTAGAGTGGGGCGGTCAATCTTCCAGTGCTGCTAGGACAGGCTCGGACATGTAGAGACTAAACGCGAACAACCGTGGCGTTCTGCAGAATGGCCGTCATACGAGTCACGAACAGAAGCAGATGTCGGGACCTACTACACGTTAGTTTTCTGCGAACTGGGTCAGCAAGTGATCTTCGTCATGCTCGCGTCACGCCAATATTACACTAGTTAGATATTGAGTGATTGTTATGACACTGGTGTCTAATAGTGTGAGATAAGTGACGTGTTTAGGAGGCTGAGCGCTCGCGAACTATTTAACCGGTACCATCGTCTTCCATCATATTGCATCCATCTAGCCAATTTCACAAAACATCGTAAATTTACGTCTGCGACTAGCAGTTAAACCGGTCATACGTTTACATGTGTTTGGCATCTATTTCACGCAGAAAATTACATCATTACGGAAGATGGAGCATTTTATTGACAAAAGAATACGGAATATGTGTATTTTAAACTAAATTTGGTTTATTGTTAATAGTAACACTAATTTGACAGCAATTCTGTACAAGAAAGGCGACCTTCGTTTGGTATGTGTTGCAAACTGCCTGACACTTTGTTGATGCTGCATTATTCATTCTTGTTTACCGTTTTTGTAAATGGGGTCATTCATAGTTCAAGCTAACTGAGTCATTATAGAATTTTGAAGACTCAGCCTTTTCGTGCATTTTGTTGTTCGTCTAATAACAATGAATTATTTGCACTCGTTGAGCATGGGGGTTCAGGCTCCCGTTTTGGTCGGGTGGTGGGTGGGGGATGCCTTCTGGTTATTGAATGTGAAATTCATTGAATGATAGGATCAATGATTGGATCGATGATAGGATGATTAGATGGATTAATGGGTGATTGCATTAATAGATGGATGGATGATTGGATGGATGGATGGATGATTGGATGGATAGATGGATGATTGGATGGACATATGGATGGATGGGTGGATGGATGGATAGATGGGTGGATGGTTGGATCGATGATTAGATGGATGGACGATTGGATGGATGGATGGATGATTTAATGGATGGTTGGTTGGTTGCTTCATTGGTTTTGTTTGTTCGTTGGGTTGGGTTTGTTTAAATGCAGATGCCAGTACATGTATTACAATAGAAGTGCCAGTAACAATCTTATATTAGCAATTTGAATTCATGTTGGGTTTTTTTTTGTTTCAGGAAGATTTGCCTGCTCGAGAACCAGGACCAGGAGGTGAGATTATTTAAATATATAAAATATTTTTCACTAGCTTACCAAATCCTCTTCATACTACTGGCTCCAGCCCAAAGCGAGTTCTTAAGGGCTCAATGGGTGGGTGTAAGGCCACTACACCCTTTTGTCTCTCACTAACCACTAACCAACAAACAACTCGCCCACTGTCCTGGACCAACAGCCCAGATAGCTGAGGTATGAGCACAGGACAGCTTGCTTGAACCTTAATTGGGATATAAGCACGGACATAAGTTGAAATGAATGAATCTAGCTTCACATATAACTGTACCTGCACCACATATTAACACCTTGTATCCCAGGGACACTCCTGCATGTCGTGTTGAATGTATGGAAACCGCCAGAGGTTGTAGGTTCTCTCTCACTAACCATTAACCAACTAACAACTAACCCACTATCGTGAACAGACAGCCCAGATAGCTGAGGTGTGTGCCCAGGACAGTGTGCTTGAACCTTAATTGGATATAAGCACGAAAATAAGTTGAAATGAAATGTGTGTAATATAAGGTTATTATACAATGTTGTTAACAGTATGGATGTTATTGTACACAGTCACATGGTGGTGAAAATCCGAATTGGATGAGGCATCATGAGGGACCACAGACCTTGAGTCCAGTATTGATTTTCACTACAATTAAATATGGACTAGTACAATGAAATTACATATACATGTATAAACAACAATGTATAATAATATTTTTATTACACATCTTACAAACAATTTATAAATTTTTAGACGTCCGTTTTTTAAACAAAACATATTACATTTTTATATCTTACATATTTTTTGTTCATTGACTTGACAAAGTTATTGCCCAAAGTCCTTGTATCAGATGATTTGGAAGAATAAAAATGTGTCCTCTTAACACAGGTGGTTGCTTAATACAGGTTTCACTGTAATTTTACCAGATGTGGTAGGATGTGAAAAATCCACTAGTCCTTCGTCCCTACTAATGTACTTTTGGACTGGGCTAGTGAAACTTATCAACTGTATTACTATAAAACACAGG
Source organism: Gigantopelta aegis (assembly GCF_016097555.1). NCBI lineage: Eukaryota > Metazoa > Mollusca > Gastropoda > Neomphalida > Peltospiridae > Gigantopelta > Gigantopelta aegis. Next base: position 47,338,220 of record NC_054700.1, read on the forward strand.
GGCACTAGCCAAAAAACTTCTTTGATGGCTAGTGACTTTCTCAAACATTTGTCAAACACTGAATGTGGGGTTTTTTTCACAAGTATTGATCAATATGTGACATGTGATTTGTGGTTCAGACATACACTACTGTAAATCATTATTTTATTATTAATTTTACGAATCGTGATATTTTCTGAAGTACAGCTGAGCATGCGAGATGTGGGGATTTGTGGCTCGTACATACACTACTGTAACTCATGTTTACGAATTGTGATATTTTCAGAAGTACAGCTGAGCATGCGAGATGTGGGAATTTGTGGCTCGTACATACACTACTGTAACTCATGTTTACGAATCATGATATTTTCAGAAGTACAGCTGAGCATGCGAGATGTGGGGATTTGTGGCTCGGACATACACTACTGGGTGAATGGTGCTATTGGAGATTTCATCGTGAAGGCACCGATGGTGATCGGCCATGAAGCCAGCGGTGTTGTAACCAAACTTGGCGAGGGTGTATCCAGTCTTAAAATTGGTGAATGTTTTGTAGTGATCTATACAGAATTCCTGAGACAGGAGTTTACTTTAAAGACACAGGTCTCTAAGAGTTGACAATTGGGAAAACCATTTATGGGTTATGCAGGGCTTCTAGATTAGGGTAGCCCCACTCCCATGGCTAGTGAATTTCAGTGTTGGGCTAGTAAATAACTTATTGCCATGCCCAATGGCTAGTGAAAACAAATTTGTTAAATGCTGCAGTTAAGTCTATTTTGTAAATATGAATATCCTGTCCCTACCACCACCACCACCCAATGTTAGTGTTTTTAAGCTCTATCTCCCTCTTTAGGTGACATATCCGATTATTAATATTAATTAGTAAACTTGTTTTAACTTAAAGTACAGTAGGCCTAGTGAATTTTTAATAGTGGCTAGTAATTTTTTTAAATCACTGATCCCATGGCTAGTGGGTTATGTTCTTCTTTATGAGGTAACGAGTGGCTATTGAACCCGGCGTCCCCTGTCGTGTTTGTAACTCTTGTGCTGTGTTCTTCTTTATCAGGTGATCGAGTGGCTATTGAACCCGGCGTCCCCTGTCGCGTGTGTAACTCTGAGTGTTTTGTTCTTCTTTATCAGAGGACTGAGTGGCTATTGAACCCGGCGTCCCCTGTCGTGTTTGTAACTCTTGTGCTGTGTTCTTCTTTATCAGGTGATCGAGTGGCTATTGAACCCGGCGTCCCCTGTCTTGTGTGTAATTCTTGTGTTTTGTTCTTCTTTATCAGGTGATCGAGTGGCTATTGAACCCGGCGTCCCCTGTCTTGTGTGTAACTCTTGTGTTTTGTTCTTCTTTATCAGGTGATCGAGTGGCTATTGAACCCGGCGTCCCCTGTCTTGTTTGTAACTCTTGTGTTTTGTTCTTCTTTATCAGGCGATCGAGTGGCTATTGAACCCGGCGTCCCCTGTCTTGTTTGTAACTCTTGTGTTTTGTTCTTCTTTATCAGGTGATCGAGTGGCTATTGAACCCGGCGTCCCCTGTCTTGTGTGTAACTCTTGTGTTTTGTTCTTCTTTATCAGGTGATCGAGTGGCTATTGAACCCGGCGTCCCCTGTCGTGTTTGTAACTCTTGTGCTTTGTTCTTCTTTATCAGGTGATCGAGTGGCTATTGAACCCGGCGTCCCCTGTCTTGTGTGTAACTCTTGTGTTTTGTTCTTCTTTATCAGGTGATCGAGTGGCTATTGAACCCGGCGTCCCCTGTCTTGTGTGTAACTCTTGTGTTTTGTTGTTCTTTATCAGGCGATCGAGTGGCTATTGAACCCGGCGTCCCCTGTCTTGTGTGTAACTCTTGTGTTTTGTTCTTCTTTATCAGGGGATCGAGTGGCTATTGAACCCGGCGTCCACTGTCTTGTGTGTAACTCTTGTGTTTTGTTGTTCTTTATCAGGCGATCGAGTGGCTATTGAACCCGGCGTCCCCTGTCTTGTGTGTAACTCTTGTGTTTTGTTCTTCTTTATCAGGCGATCGAGTGGCTATTGAACCGGGCGTCCCCTGTCTTGTTTGTAACTCTTGTGCTTTGTTCTTCTTTATCAGGTGATCGAGTGGCTATTGAACCCGGCGTCCCCTGTCTTGTTTGTAACTCTTGTGTTTTGTTCTTCTTTATCAGGCGATCGAGTGGCTATTGAACCCGGCGTCCCCTGTCTTGTGTGTAACTCTTGTGTTTTGTTCTTCTTTATCAGGCGATCGAGTGGCTATTGAACCGGGCGTCCCCTGTCTTGTGTGTAACTCTTGTGAATTGTTCAGGGCTCTGGCGATCGAGTGGCTATTGAACCGGGCGTCCCCTATCTTGTGTGTAACGCTTGTTTTTTGTATCTTTATCAGGTCGTATCGAGTGGCTATTGAACAAAATGCGTCCCCTGTAGATTGTGTCGTAAACTCATTGTTGTTTTGCAAAGTTCTTTATCAGGCTGTAAATCGAGTGGCTATTGAACCCGGCATTCCCCTGGTAGATGTGTTGTAACTCTATGAGCCTTTGTTCTTCTTTATCAGGCGATCGAGTGGCTATTGAACCCGGCGTCCCCTGTCGCCTGTGTAACTGTTGTGGTTTGTTCATCTTTATCAGGCTGATAGAGTGGGTTTGTAACCCGGTACGAGCCTCTGTCTTGTCGTGGTTAAACCTTCGGACATAAGGCTGGTAGATCAGGGATCGTAGTCCGCTATTGAAGCCTCAGTCCCCTGTTGTGTTTAAACTCTTGAACATAAGGCTGGTAGATACAGGGTTCGTAGCCAGGTATTGAGCCTCAGCGTCCCCGTCTTTAAACCATCGGACATAAGGCTGGTAGATACAGGGTTCATAGCCCGGTACCAGCCTCAGTGGTGTTGTGGTTAAACCATCGGACATAAGGCTGGTAGATACAGGGTTCGTAGCCCGGTACGAGCCTCAGTGGTGTCGTGGTTAAACCATCGGACATAAGGCTGGTAGATACAGGGTTCGTGAAGCCTCAGTGGTGTCGTGGTTAAACCATCGGACATAAGGCTGGTAGATACAGGGTTCGTAGCCCGGTACGAGCCTCAGTGGTGTCGTGGTTAAACCATCGGACATAAGGCTGGTAGATACAGGGTTCTAGCCCGGTACCAGCCTCAGTGGTGTCGTGGTTAAACCGTCGGACATAAGGCTGGTAGATACAGGGTTCGTAGCCCGGTACGAGCCTCAGTGGTGTCGTGGTTAAACCGTCGGACATAAGGCTGGTAGATACAGGGTTCGTAGCCCGGTACCAGCCTCAGTGGTGTCGTGGTTAAACCATCGGACATAAGGCTGGTAGATACAGGGTTCGTAGCCCGGTACCAGCCTCAGTGGTGTCGTGGTTAAACCATCGGACATAAGGCTGGTAGATACAGGGTTCGTAGCCTGGTACCAGCCTCAGTGGTGTCGTGGTTAAACCATCGGACATAAGGCTGGTAGATACAGGGTTCGTAGCCCGGTACCAGCCTCAGTGGTGTCGTGGTTAAACCATCGGACATAAGGCTGGTAGATACAGGGTTCGTAGCCCGGTACCAGCCTCAGTGGTGTCGTGGTTAAACCATCGGACATAAGGCTGGTAGATACAGGGTTCGTAGCCCGGTACGAGCCTCAGTGGTGTCGTGGGTAAACCATCGGACATAAGGCTGGTAGATACAGGGTTCGTAGCCCGGTACGAGCCTCAGTGGTGTCTTGGGTAAACCATCGGACATAAGGCTGGTAGATACAGGGTTCGTAGCCCGGTACGAGCCTCAGTGGTGTCGTGGGTAAACCATCGGACATAAGGCTGGTAGATACAGGGTTCGTAGCCCGGTACCAGCCTCAGTGGTGTCGTGGTTAAACCATCGGACATAAGGCTGGTAGATACAGGGTTCGTAGCCCGGTACGAGCCTCAGTGGTGTCGTGGTTAAACCATCGGACATAAGGCTGGTAGATACAGGGTTCGTAGCCCGGTACGAGCCTCAGTGGTGTCGTGGTTAAACCATCGGACATAAGGCTGGTAGATACAGGGTTCGTAGCCCGGTACCAGCCTCAGTGGTGTCGTGGTTAAACCATCGGACATAAGGCTGGTAGATACAGGGTTCGTAGCCCGGTACCAGCCTCAGTGGTGTCGTGGTTAAACCATCGGACATAAGGCTGGTAGATACAGGGTTCGTAGCCCGGTACGAGCCTCAGTGGTGTCGTGGTTAAACCATCGGACATAAGGCTGGTAGATACAGGGTTCGTAGCCCGGTACCAGCCTCAGTGGTGTCGTGGTTAAACCATCGGACATAAGGCTGGTAGATACAGGGTTCGTAGTTGGTACGAGCCTCAGTGGTGTCGTGGTTAAACCATCGGACATAAGGCTGGTAGATACAGGGTTCGTAGCCCGGTACGAGCCTCAGTGGTGTCGTGGTTAAACCATCGGACATAAGGCTGGTAGATACAGGGTTCGTAGCCCGGTACGAGCCTCAGTGGTGTCGTGGGTAAACCATCGGACATAAGGCTGGTAGATACAGGGTTCGTAGTTGGTACCAGCCTCAGTGGTGTCGTGGTTAAACCATCGGACATAAGGCTGGTAGATACTATTGAACCCGGCGTCAGTGGTGTCGTGGTTAAACCATCGGACATAAGGCTGGTAGATACAGGGTTCGTAGCCCTGTACCAGCCTCAGTGGTGTCGTGGTTAAACCATCGGACATAAGGCTGGTAGATACAGGGTTCATAGTTGGAGCCTCAGTGGTGTCGTGAGTGGCTGTTGAACCCGGCGTCCCCTGTCTTGTGTGTAATTCTTGTGTTTTGTTCTTCTTTATCAGGTGATCGAGTGGCTATTGAACCCGGCGTCCCCTGTCTTGTGTGTAACTCTTGTGTTTTGTTGTTCTTTATCAGGCGATCGAGTGGCTATTGAACCCGGCGTCCCCTGTCTTGTTTGTAACTCTTGTGCTTTGTTCTTCTTTATCAGGGGATCGAGTGGCTATTGAACCCGGCGTCCCCTGTCTTGTTTGTAACTCTTGTGCTTTGTTCTTCTTTATCAGGGGATCGAGTGGCTATTGAACCCGGCATCCCCTGTCTTGTGTGTAACTCTTGTGTTTTGTTGTTCTTTATCAGGCGATCGAGTGGCTATTGAACCCGGCGTCCCCTGTCTTGTGTGTAACTCTTGTGTTTTGTTCTTCTTTATCAGGCGATCGAGTGGCTATTGAACCGGGCGTCCCCTGTCTTGTGTGTAACTCTTGTGCTTTGTTCTTCTTTATCAGGTGATCGAGTGGCTATTGAACTGGGCGTCCCCTGTCTTGTTTGTAACTCTTGTGTTTTGTTCTTCTTTATCAGGCGATCGAGTGGCTATTGAACCGGGCGTCCCCTGTCTTGTTTGTAACTCTTGTGCTTTGTTCTTCTTTATCAGGTGATCGAGTGGCTATTGAACCCGGCGTCCCCTGTCTTGTGTGTAACTCTTGTGTTTTGTTCTTCTTTATCAGGTGATCGAGTGGCTATTGAACCCGGCGTCCCCTGTCTTGTGTGTAATTCTTGTGCTTTGTTCTTCTTTATCAGGTGATCGAGTGGCTATTGAACCCGGCATCCCCTGTCTTGTTTGTAACTCTTGTGTTTTGTTCTTCTTTATCAGGCGATCGAGTGGCTATTGAACCCGGCGTCCCCTGTCTTGTTTGTAACTCTTGTGCTTTGTTCTTCTTTATCAGGTGATCGAGTGGCTATTGAACCCGGCGTCCCCTGTCGCATGTGTAAGTTCTGTAAGATTGGACGGTACAACCTCTGCCATGACATGAAGTTCTGTGCCACGCCCCCTATCCATGGCAACCTGGCAAGACTGTACACACACGCAGCTGATTTCTGTTTTAAGTAAGGCCATTCTCAAAATGTGTTTGCTTAGGGTGTCAGTCATGTATGATACGTAATAATCATAATTAAAGAATAATTAATGACCTATGAGCAATTACGGATTATCTGTCCAGAGGAAGGAAAGAAATGTTTTATTTAATGACGCACTTACGGTTATATGGCATCAGACATATGGTTAAGGACCACATAGATATTGAGAGGGGAAACCTGCTGTCGCCACGTTTCAATTAGCAGCAAGGGATCTTTTATATGCACCATCCCATAGACAGGATAGCACATACCATGTCATTTCATGTACCAGTCATGGTGTACTGGCTGGAGCGAGATCTGTCCAGAGTGAATGAATATTGTAAACTAGAGCCTCTTGGTTAAAACATTCTTCTCTGCTTTCAGAAATGCTATTTATAACTGAATAGTCTTCATATATGCAAAAGTCATTAGATGATTTATCAAAGTTGTGAATTTTATAAATGTTGGGTAGGTTTTTTTTAGGTGGTGGGAGTGGCAGGGTGTCATGGCCCCCTTTAATTTTCACCCATTGAGAACACTGCATTACCCACCCACTAACACAAACCTATGTAGTTGCTCACATATCCACTTGTTCATTTGCTAAGTCTATTACTGACTCAAACACTTCTTCCCTCACTTACTGCATTCATGATGACGTTAAGTCTGTTACTGACTCAAACACTTCTTCCCTCACTCACTGCATTCATGATGACATTAAGTCTGTTACTGACTCAAACACTTCTTCCCTCACTCACTGCATTCATGATGACGTTAAGTCTGTTACTGACTCAAACACTTCTTCCCTCACTCACTGCATTCATGATGACATTAAGTCTGTTACTGACTCAAACACTTCTTCCCTCACTCACTGCATTCATGATGATGTTAAGTCTGTTACTGACTCAAACACTTCTTCCCTCACTCACTGCATTCATGATGACGTTAAGTCTGTTACTGACTCAAACACTTCTTCCCTCACTCACTGCATTCATGATGACGTTAAGTCTGTTACTGACTCAAACACTTCTTCCCTCACTCACTGCATTCATGATGACACAAAACCTGCAACTAACTCTTCCAATCAATTCTTGCAGACTTCCCGACCACGTGAGCACGGAAGAAGGAGCGTTGTTGGAGCCGCTGTCTGTCGCCGTTCACGCGTGTAACCGTGCCGATGTTGGACTTGGACACAAAGTCCTCATTTGTGGAGCAGATGTGTAATAAATCAAATATCTCCTTCTTTTCGGACACAAAGTCCTCACCTGTGGAGCGGGTGTGTAATAACCAAAACATCACCTCCTTTTCTGACACAAAGTCCTCACCTGTGGAGCAGGTGTATAATAACCAAAATATCATCTTCTTTTCTGACACAAAGTCCTCATCTGTGGAGCGGGTGTGTAATAACCAGAGAATCACCTTCTTTTCTGACACAAAGTCCTCATCTGTGGAGCGGGTGTGTAATAATCAAAATATAACCTTCTTCTCTGACATAAAGTCCTCATCTGTGGAGCGGGTGTGTAATAATAAAAATATCATCTTCTTTTCTGACAAAGTCCTCATCTGTGGAGTGGGTGTGTAATAACCAGAGTATCATCTTCTTTTCTGACACAAAGTCCTCATCTGTGGAGCAGGTCCTTCTGTCCATTTGTTTTTTGTCTTTTCTTTTTGAAAATGCCTCATGATATGGAGCTAACATTTTGTACATACCTTTATTATGTATAGTCACAGATCAAGTTCGAATTTCATTGGCACTTAATCAAGGGCCATAACTCTGTTAAAAATGAAAGGTCTAGCTCTTGAAAATGTGTGGGTCCCTGTAAGCGACATGGATTGCTTTAGCATATTTTGACAAGTCTCTTTAAATATTGTTTTGTTTTTGTTTCAGGTCCGATTGGTCTGGTTAATCTGCTCACTGTGAAGGCCAGGGGAGCATCTGAAGTGTGTATAACAGGTACAACGAGAAGAAACCCGATTTAGGACTGTTCCACATTTATAATCACATGGGGGTGGGGCCAGGAGGGAATTTTGTTTAATTACCCACCACCCATATCACTGTGGCTCGCCATTACCTCTCTGAGAGTACTTTTAAATCCCCTCAGCATCTGAATTTTAAAAAAAATACTACAAAAGAATTAAATACCAATGCTCAATATGGAAATATCTTAAATGTCTACCCATAGTTTAAGTTAGGGAAGCAGTTACACACACCCCTAAAAAGATTTCACATCAAGGTCAGGGGCCTAATTCACTAAACTCTCGCAACTTTGCAATATCGCAGTACAATGCTAAAAGACTTGCAAAGAGGATGCTTTGTTGTCTAGCAGAGCCTAAGAGACCTCTGTGAATTAGGCCCCAGGTTTCTTATAGATCACTATGAGGTCCTGTGACCTACCCCCCCCCCCCCCCCCCCCCCCCATTGTTTGACATGCCCTGTTTAATGACTTTTTAAAACATTCAACATCCACGATATACCGCATTAAATTGCCCTGAAAACGCACAACTTTATTTTAAAATTTTCCCAGGAGCATTCCTCAAACACTCTTACAGTTCTCGCCCCTTTTGAGAGCTCATCTCATTTGCTTTTGACAAACACAACTGCACTTTTTAGAAGTTTGTCACCTCCCCTTTACAAAGTCCTGGTTCCACCCCTGTAAAAATACATTAATAGCTGAACCCAAGAATTGTTTTCTTTCTACATTCAGATATTGACCAAACTAGATTAGAGTTTGCTAAGAAACTTGGAGCAGATTTTACAATCAAGGTGACCAAAGATCCGAAAGAGACAGCGTTACAAGTGGAGGAAGTGTTTGGCCAGCCGGCTGACATCACAATAGAGTGCAGTGCAGCGCCATCTAGTATCAAAACTGCAATCTTTGTAAGTATACAATCATATATACATGTACAGATGAAAATATTTTTCAAACAATAATAGTTATATATTATACAACAATACATATTTATAGGATATTAAACAAGCTTCCATTTCATATCATGTTTATGTCCTGAGTGAAATAATGTTCAATTGTCACAAGCTTTAGCAAGTGACAATGAAAATTATTTCACGAGGGACATAATCATGATATGAAATGGTAGCGAGTTTAATATCCTATTTATTACCCATAATTGATGTTAATTTATATCACTTGGTTGACGTTACTATAAGGAAGTAGTGTGCCAATTGATGACGTCGAAGTGTTACGTCCCACTTGACGTTCTAGTGGGACATATCACTTTGATATGTACCAGGATGTTTTTTAACCATATGGATAATAAATTCAAATATGTGTATTAAAATACACAACAACAAAGGTAAACCAGGAAAACCATTAATATACATTATTGATCTATCATATAATTTGGATACCGGAAAAAAACCCTCTGTGGTCTAACTGACTTAGTTAATTATTACAAATACAGATCAGGACCCATATTCACAAAAAAGTGTTAATTTACGTCTACGACTAGCACTTACGTGTGCCATAGATTTACGTTTACGTGCAAGAAGCACCTTATTCCCAAAGATGGTTGTAAATGTATACGTAACTTAGTTGGATGTAAATCTACGATTTAACATTCTCACTGGAGTAATTAATAAAAACACATTAGAAACGATGGCTACCGGGTAAATAACAAATGCGCAAAACTCAATTTTGTTTGTCGTCTGCTAACAATAACATTGCGAACAGTGAACCATGGCATTTTGTTATTGGTGGGGATCCGCGTTTTGGTACGAACTTGAGGACATTTCTTAAAAAGGAAAAGATAACTCAGGAGAAATTGGCCGAGTCGAAAACATCCATTCGATCACGAACAAAAATATGTTCAATCCGTGGGCGTTCGCCATCGCAAATTGCTTCATTTATTGGAAATACTGCTAGTTTCCGTAAATAATAGTAAATAACGGCGATCGTGCTTGATTTATTATATGTACACAACTTACGTGCAGCGTTAGTTGCAACCTGAGGCACTCTTATATTTACGTCCAACTGTACACGTAACTTATGTTTTCGTTGTTTCGTGAATAGCTCTTCAGTCGTAGATTTATGTTTACGTGTAAAACTAGGCTTACGATATTTTGTGAATATGGGTCCTGGTTTATAAATGAAAAAACTAAATTATGTAAATGTGATGCTGTTGTGACACTTGGGGTAATTTAATTAACACTTACTTTGTGTTTGCTGGGAAAATATCAATGAGGCATTCTATAGTGTAAGAATATCTGAAAACATGAGTTGTATCAGTGAAAGTTTGGGTTTATGATACACTTGTTTAGAAATAATAGTTAGCCTGATCAGCTACTGTATATGTATGTCTATAGTATTGTCAACATATTGAAAAGGAATCCCATAATATTTTGCAGTTGAGACTGTCATTGGTCCATTTTTTATTAATAATAAACTGTGATGAAAATGAACATCAGTTGGAGATAATTTTCATAAATCATCCACTTACTGTTGTATATATGATAAGGAGAATCCTAACTTCACTCCTCTGCTTGTCAAATATACCACTTATGTATCAGGTATATAATATATGTAATTCCTGTATTATTATGCCATCCATGTAATATTACATATATTAAATCCATATGTATTATCTAATATATTACGCTGCCCTAATAATATCATGTATGTAACACTCATCAAATATAACATGAAAAACGTCAGTATTTTCTCAAATTTTAATTGCTTTTGTTGCTAGGCAACTTGTTCTGGTGGTTGTGTACTGCTAGTTGGCATGTGTCCAGGAGAGATCCAGCTTCCGATAGTCAATGCAGCAGTGAGAGAAGTGGACATCAAGGGAGTGTTCCGATATGCAAACTGGTGAGTTGGTCCTTCTCTGTTGTTAGCATACCAGTTTAACTTTAGCAATAGATCTCATTTAGGAAGCAAGAAAAAAGTTTGATTTAACAATGAACTCAGTACATTTTAATTATGGTTATATGGCATCAGACATATGGTTAATGACCATACAGATCATGAGAGAGGAAACCCACTGCTGCCAAACAATGGATTTTTTATGTGCACCATCCCACAGGCATAATATCACATACCACAGGCTATATGTTACACTTGTTGTGGAACACTGGCTGGAACAAGAAATAGCCCAATGGGCCCACCTACAGAAATGGATCCTAGACAAATTATATGTCAGGTGAGCAATTTACCACTGGGCTATAGCCTGTAGATTTTCAGTGTTTATTCAGTAAAGAACTGTAATCATGTCCAACTGATTTGGATGAATTATCTCCCTTGTTAACTTTTTCATGCATATAATTCCTTTTATCTTCCTTTACAACTTTTCTAGGATTTATCCTGATCTGTCCATGAATATATAATAACTTTTTCTCTTGTTTTTTTCATCTTTTTTTCAATGAACATTTAAATTTAAATGTGAATGATTTATTTACTGTCAGCTTAGCTACCAGTTAATCATTTAGCCAATCTTAAAGGTTGGAACGTGCATTCACATATGGTATTACATTTTTCTGAAGAAGGGGCAAGAAATTTGACATGAAAGGGCTGTTGGTTTAGACGACCACTGTATGTATCACTAGTATGAACATAAGTCAGCAAATCTTCATTAATAAGCGATCCATTGCCCAAATGGCAGGATCTAGCGCAGTCAGTAGAGTACTTGGTAGAGGAAGGAAATGTTTTATTCAACGATGCACTCAACACATTTTATTTATGGATATATGGCATCAGACATGTGGTTAAGCACTACATAGATATAGAGGAAGGAAACCAGCTGTCACCACTTCATGGGCTACTCTTTTCGATTAACAGCAAGGGATGTTTTATATGCACCATCCCACAGACAGGATAGTACATACCATGGCCTTCATTACACCAGTTGTGGAACACTGGCAGGAACGAGAAATAGCCCAATGGGGCCACCAACGGGGATCGATCTTAAACCGACCACGCATCAAGCAAGCGTTTTATCACAGGGCTATGTCCCACACCTACTTGGTAGAGGTGCTTGGGTTGAAGGATAAAACAACAACAACAGCAACAACAGCAACAACAACAACAACAGCAAAAAGTTCTGGAACCCTGTCTTGGACACAACTCTATGGCGAAGTCAGAGGTTGTGCCATGACAGGCATGTGTGAACACTTTCCTGATGGAAGCACACCAACAATATCCCATACCCATACACTTTTGGGATTTTTGTTCTGTTCATCCATTTCTCCATTACTGGTATATCAAAGGTTGCAATATGTGCATATGAAAGATCTCTTGCTGTTAATGGGAAAACGTTGCAAGTTTTTCTCTGAAGACTACATGTCAGAATAATCAAATGTTTGACATCCAACAGCCAAGGGGCAGAACGTAGCCCAGTGGTAAAGCGTTCGCTTGATGTGCAGTCAGTCTAGGATTGATCCCCATCGGTGGACCCATTGGGCTATTTCTCACTCCAGCCAGTGCTCCACAACTGCTGTAATAAAGGCTGTGGTATGTACTATCCTGTCTGTGAGATGGTACATTTAAAAGATCCCTTGCTCAACACATTTTATTTTACGGTTATATGGCATCGGACATATGGTTAAGGACCACACAGATATTGAGGGAGGAAACCCGCTGTTACCACTTCATGGGCTACTCTTTTTTGATTAGCAGCAAGGGATCTTTTATATGCACCATCCCATAGACAGGATAGCACATACAACAGCCTTTGATGTACCAGTCGCGGTGCACTGGCTGGAACTGTGGATTGTGCAAAACAAACTTTCATTGTATAAACCATATTACATAACACATCTTTTTTTTATTTCCTCTGCAGCTACCCCACTGCTCTGGCCATGATAGCCGCGGATAAAGTGGACGTCAAGCCTCTTATCACCCACCGCTTCAAACTGGAACAGACTCTGGAGGCCTTCGAAACAGCCAAGAGCGGGAAAGGAGTTAAAGTTATGATTAACTGTGAAAGAAAATAAACTATACTCTTCAAAAGAAGAAACGCAAAACCACATTGTCGTAACATTTGGAGAATTTATTTAATTATTGAATGGTGAGTCCAATAATTACCAAATGTTGCAGGATTGTTCACAATTCACTCTAGTCCATTGTGAGTAAGTGATAGGACACACCACCAAGGTCAAGGTCATCTGGAGTCAATACCGGGTGTGGCCTCCGCGTGTGTTGACAACTGCCTGGCACCGCCTGCCCATTGAAGCAACCAGAGTACGGATGACGTCCCGGGGGATGGTGGCCCACTCGGCCTGCAAGGCTGCTGCCAGCTCGGGCAGGGTCTGGGGCTGTGGTTGTCGCTGTCGGAGGCGTCGGTCCAACTCGTCCCATAGATGCTCAATTGGGTTCAAATCCGGTGATATCGATGGCCAAGGAAGGACATTAATGTTGTTGTTCTGTAGGAAAGCCGTTGTGAGACGTGCTGTGTGAGGCCTGGCGTTGTCATGTTGGAACACTGCGTTGGCGTTGGCCATAACTGGAACGATGTGTGGCCGGAGGATCTGGTCAATCTAGCCCTGTGCATTCAGGTTGCCCTGCACGTGGACCAGGTCAGTTCTGCCAGTGTGTGAGATGGCTGCCCACACCATGACACTACCCCCGCCGAATCTGTCCACTTCCTGCACGCAGTTTGCCGCATAACGTTCACCACGACGCCTATACACGCGACATCTTCCATCATGACGTCGGAGCAGAAATCGGGACTCGTCACTGAACCACACCTGTCTCCATCGCAGTTGAGGCCATTGTCGATGAATCTGGCACCACTGCAGTCGGAGTCGACGGTGTTGTGGTGTTAAGATGACACCTCGAACTGGACGTCTGGCACGAATTCCTACCTCACGTAGGCGGTTCCGTACGGTCTGGTCGGATATCCTGCGCAAACCTGGTATTGCTGCGGCTGTGGAGGTGGCAGTAGTCAATCGTTCCCGAAGGTGGCGTACCCGGATGTAGCGGTCCTGCCCGGGGGTAGTGACCCGTGGTCGACCGGATCTAGGGAGGTCACGTGTTGATCCATGTTGCTGGTAACGGTCCCACAGTCTGGAGATGGTGCTTGGGGACACATGGAATGCCCTGGCAACGGCCGTTCTGGATTCGCCTGCGTCTAGTCGGCCGATGGCATTGTTTCTCTGCGGTTCACTGAGACGTGGCATGTCCTGGATTGTCAACTGTCGGCCAGATACAGAGGCCAGGCAAGCGAACACCCTGCACTTTTATACTGTCGGTGTTCATGTTGCACGTGCAGACAACACACGTGCAGTGGTGACATGGTTTTCACGTGGCTGCGTTTTTGCGAATATTCACATTTTGGAACTTTATTGTACAGTAGCTGCGTTTTATCGAATGTAACCGTGGGAATGTGTTTGGGACATGCAATGACCTTATATTCACAAAGCATGAACCGGTAGGAAACATAAAATTGGAGTTATAACCCATTTGTACCCTTTTGCGTTTCTTTTTTTGAAGAGTATATTTGAATCCATATATAAGAAAATTAAACGGACTATGTATAAGCTTTTGTTTTTCAAATAAACAATAATGAAATTAAATTTGGTAAAAATGTTCCTTTAATTTGTCACGTGGTGAATTCAGATATTATCTCAATAGGTCAGAGTGCCAACAGCTCTAAAAGAGCTATGAATACTGACATGCCTGCCAGTGGTGAGATATGCAACATATTATAACATATTAGGGTGTTTTTACACCAGTAAATTAATGTAATTATGTTTCAATTATTGCTTCATGAAGTCACATTTTCTTCAATTAATGTTAAAAATAAGTTGGTGTGGTCATTATAATCCATGATTTAAAATATTGATTGGAAGATTGAATGTAGTAGCTTTAGTTATGTATGTTGCATTGTTGTCCATCAGATTGGATTTTGTGGAATGCATTCTCATTAACCATTATATTTTATCCAACCTAAACCTATGGCGACAGCAGGTTTCCTCTTTCATTATATGTGTGGTCCTTGTCCATATGCCTGATGCCATATAACTGGTATTAAAATGTGTCGAGTGTATCCTTAAATTTCTTTCTTCCTTCCTTCCTACTTTAACCCTAGCTTATTGTTCAAAAATATTTACTATGAAGGAGAATGGGTTCAATACACATTGGCAGGAGGAAATTTAAAATGATACAGGTATGTATAGCTGAACTGAATCACATGTATTCGAAGGACTGGCAAGTTCGGATTCAGCATGTTCAGAATTAAATTGTGTCTACAACTAATTTTTTGTAAGCAATGGTAGAAGAAGGACCAATTACTGTAATGATGTGTCTAATATTCATTTATTCTGACAAAAATAATCCGAGAAAGGAAGACCATGATGTATGTCATAAGACTGATATAATTTTAATAAATATGTAGTTTCTTTTCTTTTCTCTCTCCATTTCTCTCCATCTCTCTCTCTCTCTCTCTCTCTCTCTCTCTCTCTCTCTCTCTCTCTCTCTCTCTCCCTACCTACCTCTTTACCTCTAACAGTATTATTATTATTATTATTATTATTATTATTATGCTCAGAACAGGCATGCTTCTCAATAGCTAACTACAACCAATCCTTGACCGTGCTTTTTAGTGGAGTAAGACTGAGTTACCTTAGGTTATCTGTTTTCAACCATGATTGAATGGGGTCAAAATTGTCACGATTCAAGTCCATGATTGTTTATATTTGTTTCATTTATATTTGTTCCATTTATTTTATCCTGTAATATAAGTCCAGCACTACTAAATAAAAGTTTTTACATAAAACATATGGCTGCTTCATGTGCCTGAGAAATTTTCCCAATTTGTGTTTGTTTCATTTATTAAATATGTCATACATTGATATTGTCAACAACAACAACAAAAATAAAAAAATACCAACAATTTTGTTAGTGAATCTTTCATAATCTTTGTAATTTTGAAGAAAAAAAACCATTCCATATTCTTGTATTCATATGTATTGATTCATGTTATTAATCATATTGGTGCAATGATGCTGATCTATGTAAAATGACCAAATAACATAATAAACTAATTATATGGTAGTATGTGGTTACTTTGTTGTTATTATGAGGTTTGTTGTTGGTGGTGGTGGAATCCATGTGACCAAATGTTATACCATCAATTTGATGCACAATATTCCAGGCCCGTAGCATGGTGGACATTATTGGGGGGGGGGGGGCCAACTGAATGAGCTGTGAGTTCTTGGGGGGGGGGGGGGATCTGCGGGCATGATTCAAAGGTTATTTGCTCCTTACTGTAACTCGCCATTAATCTCGATACGTTAGTCTCGCTACAACTTTTACATTCAGTCGAGATGTAATGGTTATACAGAAAAAGAAAAAAAAAAGTATTAGGGGGGAGGGAGGGTGGGCACCCCTGCTCCACCCCCTCCGCTACGGGTCTGTAAAAAGTCTTCTGCAATATTACATTTCTATCTCGCATTATTGTGCACGACGCATAATCTATTTTGCAAACGCGTGACTGTAAACGATGATATTGTTCGTGCATGAACTACCAGTTGCAATGCAATTTCATTGAAGCTAAAACCCTGGGTCTCATTATTTGATCATTTCGAATATTTGGATTAGAGTTCGTTTCAGACTTAGAAAAAAAAACTTTCTAGAGAATCTAATGGTGTTTTTTTGTTAATATAACCAGCGACACACCTGAAGCAGGTGGATTTTATTACTATTTAGGTTCATATTTTCATTACTATACTATATCCTTCATCAATTGACTTCTACTGCTCTGGCAAAAGGTAAGATAATGAGATAAGTCCATATTATTTGGAAATAACCAGTGTGGTCGATTTCGTTATAACCGTCACCGTTAATGCTAAGTTATGGCCAATTATTACTATCAAATATAATACACACCATTGATTCGTGGATTTCATAAGCAAACGAGGCCCGGGATATTGTTGGCACTTCCGTAATCGCCGAGTGGACATGTTTATGAAAGATTGTATGATAGGGATTCTATTTAAAGGGACTGTCCTGAGATTGCTTCCATTGCAGGGCCGTAGCTAGCAGGGGAGGAAAAATCCGGAATTTTTTTATTTATAGACACGAAAATTCTCTTTTTAACCGTTTAAGGAGTTTTAGACTATTAACTACTCAATTGCCTCCCCCCCCCCCTAAAAAAAAAAAACCCACCCAAACACACACACCAAAAAACAAACAAAAAACAAAAAAAGAAACAACAAAACAACAACAAACAAACTACAAAACAAACAAAACAAATCCTAGCTACAGCCCTGCATTGTAAACTATTTCCGACTAACAGAACCTCAATCTAATTAAAAGGGGTGTCCAGAAAAAAAATCTGGAAAAATGTATAGAAACTTAAAGAAAATTCGCTTCGTAACCATTTAAGGAGTTTTAGACTATTAACTACTGTTACCCCCCCCCCCCCCCAACAAAAAGTCCTAGCTACGGCCCCTTTTGCAATTGTGTGGTATCTTCTGTTATAAAGTTACAGTTGTTTTGAACTACGAGTCTAAATATAGTGACTACTAATTGATTTTGAATTTGTTTTGCTAGAATACACAAAACAACATAGTGTCATCATAATTTGCATCCTAGGCACAGTTGTCTGGTGTATGTTAGGCTCATTACAATTAGTCAGAAAGTTAATCTGCTGTCAGTGCTGTGATACAGGACCAACAAAATATATACATGTATTTTTGTTTTGGTGTGTAATTGCTTTCATTGTATCTGTATCAAATCAAAATCGTATCTCTGTAAAAGGCAGTCGAAAGGAAGTCTAAAGGCAAAGTCGTGATTGCTTCCATGATCTACTATCAGTTAAAGTTTGTTTAACGACACCACTAGAGCACATTGATTAATCAATCATCAGCTATTGGCTGTCAAACATTTTTTTAATTATGACACAGTCATCAGAGGAAACCCGCTACATTTTTCCTAATGCAGCAAGGGATCTTTTATATGCACTTTCCCACAGACAGAAAAGCACATATCACGGCCTTTGACCAGTTGTGGTACACTGGTTGGAACGAGAAAAACTATTAGTTGAATGGATCCACCGAGGTGGTTCGATCCTGCGACGCAAGCACCTCAAGCGAGCACTCAACCGACTGAACTAAATCCGTCCCCGATCGACTATCAGATGTTCATTCTTAGGATACCCGCCATTTCCCAAGGAGATTCTTAACAGGATGTTTCCTCAAACACGGAATGTCCACAGAAAATTGGTATCCACGGTTATGGAATCTATACTATTTTTTATCTTTTTTTAGCATGAATTTGTATGTCGCACCTAGTCTAGAGGTTTGAAGAAAGGTACCATATTCATAATACTTATTTGTTATTTTTCACCATCATTATCATCATCATAATAATCATAATCATAATAATAATCATAATCATAATAATCATAATAATAATCATCATAATAATAATCATCATAATAATAATATTCATAATATTCATAATAATAATCATAATAATCATAATAATCATAATCATCATAATCATAATCATATCATAATCATATCATAATCATATCATAATCATATCATAATCATAATAACCATAATAATAATCATAATAATAATCATAATATTATAATAATAATAATCATCATCATAATAATCATAACCATAATAATCATAATAATAATCATAATCATCATAATAATAATAATCATCATCATCATCATAATAATCATAATAATCATCACCATCTTCTTCTTGTCCTCCTCCTTCATCTCTTTCAAATTAAAAAATATATATCCTTCTTCGTTATCCTCTTATTCTTTCTTCTAGCTGCTTCTTTTATTCGGGTTGAGTGCGTCGTTAAATAAATCATTTCCTTTATTTCTTTTATTCGGCTTTTTTGTGGGGAAAGTGTATATATATATATATACAAGCTTCGATAGGAGTAGCCTATGTAGGTTGTTTTTTCTTTCAAACACTAAACCAAGTGTGAAACTAACCCCTAATATACATCATCACTGGGACAGTCATTAGTGGAAAACATTAGGTGTGGTCTACCAGCTATGTCCATCTGACTTGAACGCGTTATTAACGCCAGTTTTAACCAATATATACCACCGACAACACGAGCAGCACAGTTTCAATCTATTGACAATAATAATGGTACAGCTGTTCATATTGCGGCTACGTGACCTGCTACTATCAGACGATTTTAAAACGGCGGCAAATGAGAACATAATTCTACTGTACTGTATTGTGTACAGGGCGTTATACAGAGTTCGATATTAATCCGTCGATTTGCACCTTATATGTTAATGGTGCGTGGATTTTTAGTGTCTTTAGTGAGACCCGTTTTAATCATGATGTGTTCGTTTTGTACTGTTTGTGTGGCTTTAAACAGTTATGGAATGTATGTATCAAGATTTCATTAACCCGTGGATTGGTTGATTTGTTTCAGGAGTTTTCAAGGATTATATAAAGTGTTTAATTAAACTATAGGATTAAAGTGTTTGATAAAATAATTATTAACGCACAAGCAACAAGAAACGTGTGAAGAGAAAACGCTTGGAAAGAAAAGAGCAAACAGCAAGAACAACAAAAATAGTCATAGAATACTTAGTAGCTGACTCGGGACCTTTTCACAGAGAAGAGTTTGAACTCATCCCTTCGAGAACCAGTGGCGAGAGATAATTTCTTGGATTTATAAAATATTAATATGTAAACACCCTATGTGAAAAACAGGTAAGATTTTAGACATTAACGACTTGAAAAACCCTCACCCAATAACAAACAAACAAAACAACAAAACAACAAAACAAACGTGTTGACATTCAATAACAAAAAGCATTGCTGGCGAGATAGGTCTAAGACTGCCATAATTTGCGTTCAGCACTTTGTTATATTTCTCGCATAGCCAGTGCATCACGACTGGTATATCAAAGGCCGTGGTATGTGTTATCCTGTCTATGGGATGGTGCATATAAAAGATCTCTTGCTGCTAATCGAAAAGAGTAGCCCATGAAATGGCGACAACGGGTTTCCTCCCTCAATATCTGTGTGGTCCTTAACCATAAGTCCGACGCCATTTAAACCGTAAATAAAATGTGTTGGGTGCGTCGTTAAATAAATCATTTCCTTATTTCCTTCGGCACCTTGTTACGGCTGATTGGTGGGTCGTCGTTGGAGTTAATGACAGTTATAAATAATAGTAGGCCTGCTGCGTTTTTTTCTAAATAAGTCGGGGAGCCCCCACCCTAAACACGTTTAAAAAGGAAAAACACACGAACGAACCTAGAAACTATCACAAGGCAATCTTGCGTCGCCTGTGACAAAACGGAGACACCCCCCCCCCCCCCCACCCCGAATTCGCCACTAAGACCAATGTATCTTATATTTTAAGTGAATTGCGCAAAAGCAATAGGCAGGGAAACGCCCATATTTGTCAGAGATAGGCCAACTATATTGTTATTTCAAATCGATTTACTACGTATTTCGAACAAATCGATACCGCGTTGTGAATGTCAGGCTCGTGCCATCTGTTGCCCATACATACTATAACTGTTAGTCACACCCTGTTCCCGACTGCTGTATCACACGGACAATAAAACGGGAAAGTTGTATCCATATTGACTAACGGAATGTACGTGTACGACTGCAAAAAGAAGACCCCCCCCACCCAAAAAAAAAAAACCCTCTCATTGAACTGTTAAAGGGACATAGCCTACTTTTTAAACACTAAGGATATGTTTCACTATTAGAGCCGTTTATGATCACTGAATTCAAACATTGCTTATATTTTATACTTTAGATTATCCACGTCCGTACAACCGAAGTGTTTCTGGTCATCCTGGTCTAACACCACAAAATGAATTTTTCATATTTTTAAAAACGCACGTGTGCGTCTGAGAAGTAACGGTTATGGAGTCGCGTTTTAGTCTATTTTAAAGTGTATTTCAAAGTCACAGACTCTTGTTTCACTCTATTGTATCCAAATTTATTTCATGTTTGTAAATTAACCAAACTTAGTGTTCATCTTTACGGGTTGAAACTAGAGTAGGTGAAAAATATGCCTTAGTGTTTAAAAACTAGGGTCTGTCCCTTTAAATCGTATTTCGTGATGTTTGATTTGAGAAGACTGTAACAGATTTATTTTAATTATAGATACATTTTGTATATGAATATATTGGCATACTATTACAGGATTGTATGTCATAAATACATCATCACACGGGACACGGAACCGTTAAAAAAAACGCCCAACTTCCTTCTTTAAAACTGCGCAATCTTTCTTTATTTGGATTAATCCTACGGGACTTTCAAAATTCCATAGCACCAAATCAAACCCCCACCAGCTACCGACCCCGGTCGGGCTGCGGGTGATCTCTTGCACCTTTCAGTGCGGGTGGTCCCCTCTCCCAAACACCCCAACCCCTTTCCTGTTCTGGACAGAGGAGACGGCACCTGTGCCCATGACAGGCGTGCGCTGCAACTTGCTCTGAATGTGCACGTAAAACCCTCCGACCTGACCTGGGACACGGGAACCAAGAATCCTTGGTAATATTAATATATGCTGATGTTATACATATATTTTATTTTATATATTTTTAAATATATATATATTTTTCCATTTCATTTAATACATTATTACCACAAAACATCAAACTAACGAAAATATTACATGTCCCCACTATACATATAAATTCATCGTATCCATTTGCTACACTGGATTTTTTGGAACTCTGAAATTCGAATTGAAATGCACACACCTAGCATCCTCCTCCTGTTTTCGCGCCTGAGAATTAATTTAATTACTTTGTAATAATAAGTTAATATAAGTTAAGATTGTTGTTTTGTTGACCAACACTACTAATATATAAATATAAAGCACATTGGTGTATTAATAATTGGCTATTGGATGTCAAACATTTGGTAATTCTGACATATAGTCTTAGAGAGGAAAGCAGCTACATTGTTCCATTGGTATCAAGGAATCTTTGATATACACTGTCCCATAGATAATACTGCACATACCACGACTTTGATATACACTGTCCCATAGATAATACTGCACATACCACGACTTTGATATACCAGTCATGGTGCATTGGTTGGGACAGGGAATGTATTTTTCAGAATTATTTATGGGTACATTATATTTACAGAATATATAGAAATGATTTACAGATTAATTATGTTAATATTTATATTAATACGTATGATACCTTTTTATAATGCATCATCTATTCAATTGTTACATGTTTAACACCACTAGAGAACATTAATTAATAAATAATTAATTAATGTATGTCAAACAGTTGGTAATTCTGAAACGAAGTCATCAGAGGAAACCCGCTACATTTTACCTTTTATATGTACTTTCCCACAGACAGAAAAGCACATACCACGGCCTTTGACCAGTTGTGGTGCATTGATTGGAACGAGAAAACCCCACACATAACAATAATAAAATGTACCACTGCTAATACTGATCATACAGGCATTGAAAATTACCAGCAACCGGAAGAGCCTTCGTCTTTCAATGCATAATATTTAAGGTTGGGAAAGGGCAGTGCCCACCCCACCCCACCCCCGCTCCACCTCATTTTCAAACACTGTGCTCGTGTACATTTAAGAGTATCTCATATCATCATCATCATCATCATCATTATAACAAGAACAAAAACAAAACAATGAAATACTGAAATTTATAAAGAGACAACCAGTTTCTGTCTCACTAACCCAGTAAGATCATAACAACACCAATAACAATAACAACAAGAGCAACAGCAACAATCTTGATATATATTTGCCTGTTGTAGGGAGTTATCTTGTATCGAATAATGTGTCTAAATAAATCTGCATTGCCCTTGGTGGTATTTATTATTTACTACGCGTTCGATCCAATTTTCCACAGTTCTGTTGCCAACGTACTGCTAGTGTGCCTGACGAAGTGAATAATTAATACGTTCGGTAACTTAATTAAACCTCAGGTAGCTAACCATTCGACTTCCGAAGACATCTCTATCACGTCAGGTATCACCAGCACAGGTGTGCTTAGTTCTGGATTATTTCGCTGCCGTCTGTTTCGATTTTCACGTTTTGTGGTATGTATACATATTAGATCCAACACAATGGGTTTTTTTTTAAGGCATTGATGCATATTTTGTACAGTCTTTATTAAAATAGGGGAGAAATTAAGCTTTCGAAATGTGTATTCCATTCTGTTTAGCAATTGCATATAGGTATAATGACATTGCATATAGGTGAAGAAAGATAACGTTTGGTTGCTTAACTACAAAACTAGTGCACACTAGTTTATTAATCATCGGCTATTGGATCTGAAACATTTGATAATTAATTTTTGACATGTAGTCTTAGAGAAAACCCGATACATGTTTTTTTCTTTTGAAAGTTAACGTTTGTTTTGTTTAACGACGGAATTAAAGCACATTGATTTATTAATCATCAGCTACTGGATATCAAAACAATTTTCCCTAAGTTGCAAGGGATATTTTATATGCACTTTTCAAAAGACATGACAACGCATACCACGGCAATTGATATACCAGTCGTGGAGCACTGGTTTATAGGTAAGGAATACATGTACTTATCCGGAATACTCGAACAGAGACGTGCCCAAACACACTTTAATACGTCAGAATGAATGAATGAATGAATTTGTAAAGACACCCCAGCACGAAAAATACACCGGCTGTTGGGTATCAAACTATGGTAATGTAAACAAATAAGGTGACGATCAACATCAATATAACAATTCAAAATTTAAATAAAAACACAGTGTAAAGAACCGTGCAAAAATACAAATATCACAGATACTGACTTTTACTCAAAATTTCAATTTTGTGCTGTATTGACCATTCTCAAAGAGAATGTTACACCCCTTTACCACGGTGAGGTTACAGCACGCGCAGGGGTTAATACGTCAGATTTCACATCATACACTTGCCAAAAAAACAAAACAAAATTAGTTTGTATTAAATATTTAGTTAAAACTTTTTTTTTTTTTTTGAGGGACAGTTTCTCATTATGGAATTTGAAAACGATACTGAAATTCATAAGTTTATGGCTGGTGTATATGGAGATGGATCTCTCAATTATTCAACTGTCGAAATAATCTACAGAATTGAAGCAAGGATAAGAAAGCATTGAAGGTGATCCAAGCTCTGGATGAATATCTGATTATATCAAGGAAAGGTCTTTGCAAATTGCAACTGTTTGGTGGATTTTGCTGAGATGCCTCCAATAACTAAACTCACTTGTGCCTTTTATACTAATTTGATGATAAAACCGAGACAAGTAATGAAGGAAACACGACAAGAGATGTTGACAGCTGGTGACCTGGTACTTCGTGAAAATGCTTCAGTGCACATATGTGTGTGTGTGTGTGTGTGTGGGGGGGGGGGGGGGGGGGGGGGGGTAGTGTTGAAAATGGGCAGAATTTTGAAAATAGCAATTAGTAAAAAGTGAATAGAATAAATAAAAAAATTACAAGCCAAAAATAAAAAGAATTAACTGCTCGGCCGAATATTTATATAATTTGGAGCATTTTAGGACAGTCCAAAAATAAATAAGAAAAAGAAGAGAGGATCGGACTATTTAATAATAATTTCGACATAAAATTTTGAACGAAGATCTAAATGTTTAAAGTCCGATGTATAATGTCCACGTGAGTGGCCTCGTTAAGGCCGTTGGAGGTTGGCCTACGGCGAACCGATGAGCGGAGAACCGGCAAAGGCGGGGATGAAGTGCTTCCATCTCTGGTCGGCGAGGATGGTTATGACACTCCGGTAGTCGTTGCCGAAAAGGGCCTTGACGATCCTGTGGATGGTGTGGCTATCCATCTCTCTAACTAGGACCGCTTGTCGGTAGATTCCTTCTCGGCGCTGAGTTAGTACCAACCCCGTCTTGCCAGCTGTAGATTTGATGGTGTGTAGCTCGTAAGCGCTTCCATCAGGCAGTTGTTTTAACTCTGGGTTTCCTAGTCCGCCCATCAGTGATGCCGGATCCGAGGTGTCCCCCTGCACGAACTTCAGGAAGCCGGACCTAATTTTCCCGATCTGAACTTTCCAGACGGCTTCCGAGTCGGAGGGGGACAGTGCGGGTGTTGGAGGAGGCCGGGCCTTGTCAGGTTGGTCGCTCGGCTGAGCGACGGCCTTCCTCTTTCCAACGGCGGCTGATCGGGCGGTACCGGGGATACCGACCAGTTCTGTCGGGGCCACGTAGTGGTCGGCGATGGAGGGCCTGTACGGGGCGTCTTACACACCGCGGTGTTGTTTGTCCCTCTCGGTGGTCGACGGTTCCGGCGTAGCTGGTTTCCTCGACTCAGGCTGGGCTGGGGGCGGCGTCGCAGAAGGGACCGCCGCTGGCTTCCCGTAACTCAGTAAGAGTCCCCCCATTGGTCTAACTCGAGAGTACATGGCGAGACGTCTGTCCTCATCGCAAGTTAGCTTGGAGGTTAGGGTGATAATATTGAAAAGTAGTGTAGAAACATTTGTTTGCCGTCGCTTTTACTACCTAGTTCCACGAAGTTGTTGGGGTTTTTTTGTATTGTCCTCGTAAGCCGCTAACCACAGTTATTAGGCAGTGAAAATAGTTTCGGCTATTAGTTGTTGAACTTTATTTTATTTTTAATTTAAATTTGTGTCGGAGGTGAGGGTGTGGACTTTTTTTTTTACAGTTAACTGATACATTACTTGCAACGTGTTTTAATTGTACTTTTTATCAAATCTAACGTATTTTGTGGTAGTCCTGGTGTTGCTGGTAAAAGTTTGTTTTGTTTAACGACACTACTGGAATAGAGCTATTGGTTGCCAATTTTGGTAATTCTGACTCATAGTCATCAGAGGGAACCCGCTACATGTTTTCTATTAGTAGCAAAGGATTTTTGTTATATGCACCATCCCACAGACAGGTTAGCACATACAACGACCTTTGATATGCCAGTCGTGATGAACTGGATGGAAGGAGAAATAGCCCAATGGGCCACCATCGGTGATCGATCTTTGACCGACCGCGCATCAAGCGAGCGCTTTACAACTGGGCTACCCCCCCCCCCCCCCCCCACCCCCACATGTGTTTCTAGTACGTCAACATTATAGTGGAGAAGGCATCCTGCATTTTAGCCGTTAGTGGTGACTTGATACGTAGGTATGTGAAGAGCTACGTCAAAAGGATGCATTCAAAGTCTGGAGCTCCATGCGGTAAGACGTGTTTGTTTCGCTTGTGCACACTGCACGTGCTTTCGTGTGCTCGACTTGGGGGTCCTTCATTTCGTTGTTTTTGTCAGCGAAACGAAGTTTTCTACTTGCATGTATGCGGCCATTGGAACTGATTGAACGCTGGAACGCTTCTCGTTTCGACAGCCTGCACCACCAGGTTGGATTCTTTTTTAGCGAGATTCCTTGCCTCCGCGTCATTTCTCCGTCTGACTGTCGACTTGTTTTTTTCGTGACTCGTAAGACGGCCATTCTGCAGAACGCCACGGTTGTTCGCGTTTATTCTCTGCATGTCCGAGCCTGTCCTAGCAGCACTGAAAGATTGACCGCCCCACTCTAAGAAGAAATAGGAATCGGGGTCGGCGCCTACTACTCTTTTTCTAGACTTTACCTTGCTTTATAGTGATACCATCTCATATCCTCCGGAGTCGGGCCCGTCCGCACCACTATACCAACCCATGACGACTGGACTATACCCTAGTCTGATACTCTCTCTCTCGTTCAGACGGATCCGGCTTCTCAAGATCTGTATTTCAGCACAGCACTACACCTTCAACGTCTATCGACTGTCAATCTAGGGGTTTTCTTGACGGGATGCAACCCATCTCGTCCCTTTAAGCTGTGCACCCAAACGGCCTTAACGAGGCCACTCGCGTGGACATATCGATCGGACTTTAAACTTTTAGATCTGCGTTCAGAATTTTATGTCGAAATTACTTCTCTTTTTTAAAAAATATTATTGAATAGTCCGATCCTCTCTTCTTTCTCTTATATAATTTTGGACTGTCCTTCTAAAATGCTCCAAATTATATAAATATTCGGCCGAGCAGTCAATTCTGTTTTATTTTTGGCTTATAACCTTTTTCTTTTTTTATTTAATCTATTAACGTTTTTACTAATTGCTATTTTCAAAATTCTGCCCATTTTCACCCCGCCCCCTTTATCCAGAGTCGGGCCACCGATCTTATCGGAGGTCGGACTCGGTATGGGCGTGTTCGAAACCCTAGTGGTATATGGGCACGTTAAACTAGTTATCATCATCATCATCATCATCAAAAGAATAGCTTGTCAGTGCACCATGACTGGTATATCAAAGGTTGTGGCATGTGTTATCCTGTCTGTGAGAAAGTGCATTAAAAAGATATATTATTGCTTATGGACCATAATATGTCAAAATTACCATGTTTTACATCCAAACAGCCGATGATTAATAAACCTTGTGCTTTGGTGGTGTACAAAACAATCTTTAAAATCCAATAACTTATTTGTATGCAATTCAGGCTGATATTGCTAGATAACGCTGGCTGGGGGACGGGAGGGGGGAAGGGCGGCGGCGACGGCAACAGGCCACTGGCTTACTTAGTACAGATTTCTGAAGGACAATAAAACTATTCATTTAGTGGCATGAATGGAACCGTTAGATTAATTTGTTCTGAATCACAATGAGACTGCAATAAATACTTCCTATTATATATGTTGTCTGCAAACCAACAGGTGCCGAGTCGTTTATTCTTTTCAGAGCGAAATGACGAATTTACAAAGACTGTATAATTGGGATATTGCATAATCATTTAACGCCAAGATGGCTGCCAAAAGATGCGTTTGGCCGAGCACGCTTTTTAAGCATATACACAGCTGTTTCAGAAACTCTGGGTGACTTAACTGACGAGGCACCTGGCGTTCACTGTCGCATTTGGAGCATGCTTATTGCACTGGCTCGGTTTTCAAGCACGAAAACAAATTACGACGCATCGTTAGGCACTATAATATGACTAACAATATAAAATGCACGTGGAGTCTGCACGTGCAAACGAAGACGGGTTGTTATGTTCGCGTACAAAGTTTTGTAGACTTTATTTTTCATCTTCAGGTTTTATCGATGTTTAGACCAACCACTTCATCCTGGTCTATGATTATGATGGAACTAAAAAAAATTAATTTAATTAAATTGATTATTTTATTATTTGTTGTTATTGTTTGGAATATTTTTGGTTTTTTAAAATTATTTTTAATTTTTTATGTTTTTCTTTATATTGCTTAGGCAACCTTTTGCACTAACCCTACTGGTCCCAAGTAAATATACTGGTTTGGTGGGTATTGTTTTGGGTGTGTTCTTTTTCAAGATTAAACGTAAAAACATACAAGACTGGGGGTTATGTGATCAACTGCAAAAACAGTGGAAATGTTCAGGCAAAATAAACTGACCTGAAACTTTTCACCATGTATTTCCATCATTCTACTCATAATTGTAGTTGTAATGTGTAGTGATTAATTTGGAAGCCTATATAACTAATATAAATATGCATTTTCGTTTTAACTGGGGAAAAAATTGCTTGCTCCAAGTGCATTTGCAGAGGATGGGTTTCAGTAGTCTAAACTCTCACTCAAACAAATTTATTTTTTAAAATTGCAGTATATATTCCAAGAGAGCATGATGCTACCCCCCAATAAACTACGCTCACCACTGTGGACCCCCTCTGCAAAATTTCCTGCACACATCTTTTATTTTGTCATTGGATGGTATAACAGTGGTGACCTGGTCATCACCTAATAACAGCCAGTCATGTCTTGTGTTATCACAAGTATGTGTTTTAATGGTATGTGTTACCAAAAATAACAAATGATGTTCTCACCAATGGGTGTGTAAGAAGAAATTATTAAGACAATAAGGGCTTTAAAATATATGGAGAGAATCGTTCCCATCCCAGATCAGGGATGTGAAAGAAGTCTTTCATTCCTTTCAAAATTGTTGCCTTGGTTTTGCAAAAGGTGAACAAAGTTGTCTTTTAAATTGTTCTTAAAATCTTACAGAAATAACACTTTTTCTTATGCTAAAAATACATGTAGCTGAAAGCTGAAATAACGACCACAACAGTAACACTGCCATGACAAACACACCTGCCAGCTTTCAGGAAAAGTGTTTTGTTCCCTGAGGGTAAGCCATGTACTGTGTGTGTGTTGACAATGGAACCCCATTATGTGGCTGCAAGATGATACTGTTTTAAAGACATCTTTCTGTTACGACTTGCCTGTCTACTTTAAAAAACACCATTAGGTGTGAAAAATATTTTGTTAGTGGTGTATTTATGAGGTGGGAGGGTGTGTAAAAGTTAGTTTTTTGGTTTAACGATACCACTAGAGCATATTGATTTATTAATCATTGGCTAGTGGATGTCAAACATTTGGTAAATTTGACCTATGGTCTTCGAAACAAAACCTGCAAAAAAATTTCATTCGTAAAAATGTATCTTTTATATGCACCATCCCACAGACCGAATAGCACATACCACTACCATTAATATCTACCAGTCATGATGCACTGGATAGAATGAGAAATAGCCCAATGGGCCCACTGATGGGGATCGATCCTTGATTGAATGCACACCAAGAGAGCACTTTACCACTGGGCTACATCCCCACCCTGAAGCGGTTGTGATGCAAGGGGGTGGTTCATGGGATGGTGCTATCAGAAGATTAGTCATGAGTATTTATTTGAAAGGAAAAAGGAAAGGAATGTTGTATTAACAACAACTTGGCACATTTCAAATCAAAGCTGTTGAGTATATAACATACAGTTACTGTGATACTTGGTCTAAGTGTAACAGGCTGTTAAAGAGGTGGGACATGGAGACTATGCCACCTCCCACAAACGTTTCCCTGTTATTGTGTTCAAATGCTAGAAATGCTGTATTTGAATACATGAAATTCAAAGTTTTTTCAGGGGTGCATGCCCGCAAACCCCTTAAGAACAGGTACAGGCCTTTTGGGCCCTTCAATTCCCTTACCAGGGCCATTGGACAAACTACCCCGGTATGCCCACCCCAGCCACTTTCAACATTGCACTGACAGTAACCCCACCCGACTTTCAAATGCTCTTCATGGCCCTGTATGGTGTTATTAAGCAAAACATATTTTAACTTTCCCACAGACAGGACAGCACATATAACAACCTTTGATATACAAGTCATAAGGCACTTGTTAGAATAGGAAAAAACCCATTGATTCCACTGAAAGCACTCAATCTTACAACCGTGGGCCCTCAGGCATTCACTTAACACTAAACTACATCCTGTTGTTTATTTGTTCAGATATACTGGACACCAAAAGAAAGGCAAATTCCAATGTTCAGCTGTTGCATTACATTTAGTTTTTTAACAAGGGAGTAACACACATTGAGATTAAGGAGAATTACATGTTGACATACTGTTCATCATTTCACAGAATTAAGTGTTTGTAATCAGGTAAATCTGGTCTTGTTCTTCTTGTTTTTCATTAGTCGAATCATCAGACCAGTCTTTCCAACAAAAGAGGCAGTGTTCATTAGTTCAGTGACTGTTCCATGCAGTTTTGTGGCGAGTGTTGTTGTGTTTGGCCATAGATTGTCCTTTGCTTATTGCAGAAGCGGTTTCGGATTGCCCTTCGATTTTGACGCATGTGCAGTAAGCAAAGGACAATCTCAAACCGGGTACAATCTCAAACCGTCACACTGGCACTCTTATCTGCCTGGTGGGCCACTGATGGAACACCATAATGCTTGTTTTTGGGGTTTTTTTACTATCATTTGAAGTTTGTTGTGGTGGTTTGTTTGCAGTCATAGCATTTACGCCCTACTGTTTTATCTGCACCTTTTGGTCAACTACCTCCGACTTCAGCGTCCTTTTTTTTCAGGGCAGGTCCCTTAGCCTTTGGTTTACCCGCCTAACCCCCAAGGCAGTGGTGATTTTCTGTAGGGGTTTACTCCCTTAGCTTGCTGTTCCCACTTCATGGGCTACTCTGTTTCGATTAGTAGCAAGGGATCTTTTATATGCACTATCCTACAGACAAGATAGTACAAACCATGGCCTTTTTTTTTACACCAGTTGTAGAGCACTGGCTGGAACAAGAAATAGCCCAATGGGCCCACAATCTGGTGAGCACTATTCCACTGAGCTATGTCCTGCCCCCTTTAACCGCTATTCCACTGAGCTATGTCCTGCCCCCTTTTTTATGAAGTGATTAACACGTATTGGCGATCAAGGAGAATTGCAGGTTGAAATACTATTTATCATTCCACAGAACTGAGTGTTTGTAATCAGGTAAATGTGTTCTAATGACAAACTTAACTATAACACTGATTTGCATTTCTTTTGTTATTTAGTGTTGATGATGATGGACATTTTAGTGTTAAACTGTACCATGCATGGTAAATAGGATTCATGCATACAGTATGGATATATGAATGATAGTTGGTGCCACACAAACAATATGTAGGCTAATGCTAGACTCAGACTATCAACTGTCATGATGAAATTAGCCAGCTCGCCAATCTCACCATTTTTACAACTGTCCATTTGCTAGTCCGAGCACACTTACAGCTTGATTCTTGTCATAGTTGTTAACATAAGTGTTGGCAGTGGGGGAAATTACAACCCAATTGTTGAGTTGGCCAACTCCATTGTGACAGTTAGTAGTCTGAACCTAGGATTACGTAACTTTTACACTGGTTTATACTCCATAAACTTAACTGCTACATAACTTAATTCGAATGTATGAATTCAGAATTTTAACTTTATTATCATTATTTATTAATTAGTTAATTAGTTAGTTAGTTAGTTAGTTTATTTATTTTGTAAATTTATTTATTTTTGTTGTTGCAGATATGGGTATTCAGTTTTTGAAAGACTACAAGTATTTATGATTTGAACAAGAATCGGCTAGTGTTTGAAAGACTACAAGTAT
The DNA here is from genome assembly GCF_016097555.1 of Gigantopelta aegis. Lineage (NCBI taxonomy): Eukaryota > Metazoa > Mollusca > Gastropoda > Neomphalida > Peltospiridae > Gigantopelta > Gigantopelta aegis. The sequence goes on from NC_054700.1 coordinate 47,369,922, forward strand.
TTATGATTTGAACAAGAATCAGCTAGTGTTTGAAACAATAAAAGGTGAGTTTCATTATCAACGGTTACTTCTGAGACACATGGTGTTAAATAAAACTGGAGGCCTGACGTAGCCTAGTGGTAAAGTGCTTACTTGATGCACAGTCAGTTTGGGATCGGTCCCCAATGGTGGGCCCATTGGGCTGTTTCTCTTTCCAGCCAGTGCACCGCAACTGGTATATCAACGGCCGTGGTTTGTACTATCCTGTCTGTGGGATGGTGCATATAAAAGATCCCTTGCTACTAATGAAAAAATGTATCAGGTTTCCTCTCTATGACTGTCAAAAATGACCATATGTTGGACATCCAATAGCCGATGATTAATAAATCGATATGCTCTAGTGGGGATCGTTAAACAAAAAAACTTCTTTAAAACAAAAAAAAACTTTCTAAAGTGTGGGAATCCTTGCATAACTCTCTCCTCACATTGTCGTTATCCCATAGTTATGTCTTGTCAACCTGTCATGTTCAACTGTTTGGTTGTTTCTAAAGGGAAAGAAATATTTTGCCTTTTTCTTTTCATTTGGCACAGGTCAGGTCAGGTCAAAGGGTTTAACGTGCATATTCAGAGCAAGCTGTTGTAGCTCATGGCCGTCATGGGCGCAGGTGTCGACATAATTCCTCCATACAGGACAGGAAAAGGGTTGGGGTGGGTGGTAGAATGGACTAGAGAGCACCAGCAGTCTGACCAGGGTGGGTAGCGGGTGGGGGCATTTGTGGTGCTAATCAATTTTAAATGTCCCATAGGATTAAGTAAAAAATATAAAAGACCACAATTTTCATGAGGTAATTTGGCACATAATTTGGAATGCTTCATTGGGGAAAAAATGGAGCTATTTGATTAATTTTGATTTAGTTTGTCGAAAGCGTAGCTCATATCATCTGGCAATTTGCTAAATACATGTAACTGATATGTAATACTCAATAACTGTCAACCCAGTCAGATTATGTTTTCCATGTTTATTGGTGGGGTGTGTGGGAGGGTGGTTATGGTAGGGTGGGAGAGTAGGGATTTCTGTGTTTTTAATATTTTTGTATATTTTTAATCAAAATTAATCTCCGTAAATGCAGTTTTTAATACCCCAGAAAGGACATGTATAAAAATTAGTTTTTGTGATCCCCTTTACTTCATGTGTTTTAGGATTGATCCCAGTCGGTGGGCCCATTGAGCTATTTTTCATTCCAGCCAGTGGTCTGTGGGCTGTGGTATGTACTACATGTATCTTGTCTATGGGATGCTGTATATAAAAGATCACTTGCTGCTAACCAGAAAGAGTAGCCAGTTGCTTTACAGTAGCAGGTTTCTTCTATCAATATCTGTGTGGCCCTGAATCATATGTCTGACACTGCATAACCATAATTAAAATGTGTTGAGTGTGTCGTGAAATAAAACATTCCTTCCTTCTTATTACTTATGTCATCTAAACTGTTTGTTTAGTAGCTATCAGGTGTCACACATATGGTATTTGAACAATCTGGGTCTAGAAAATTGCCACATATGTGCTCTAACTGTATAGACCCTACCCCCATAATATATGAAATAAAAGATTATTGAAAGAAAGATTTTTTTTTTTTTATTTAACAACGCACTCAACACATTTTATTTATGGGTATATTGCATCAGACATTTGGTTAAGGACCACAAAAATATTGAGAGAGGAAACCTGCTGTCACCACTTCATGAGCTACTCTTTTCAGTTAGCAGCAAGGGATCTTTTATATGCACCATCCTACAGACAGGGTAGTACATACCACAACTGTTGATATACCAGTCGTCGTGCACTGGCTGGAACGAGAAATAGCCCAATGGGCCCACCGATGGGGATCGATCCCACACCGATCACGCATTGAGCGAGCGCTGAACCACTGGGCTACATCCCGTTCCCTAAAAGATTATTGATTCCATGTCACAATAAGAGTTTCATGTACAGCAGCCAGATAGTATTGTTACTAGAATCATCAATGTAATCATATCCCCCCTCTCAATTAAGATGATTAGAGGCAATGATCTTCCACGATCGTGGAGTTGTGGACTGAAACGCAGAAACACATATTGTTTTACCAGTCATGTCTTATTCGCATGAATCCATCGATTTAACAGTGAAAACCAAAGATTTTGAGCACAAATTCTTAGAGAATAATGCTGGTAAAAGATTTATTATATGTTGTATGTCTATTAATTTCCAAGCTTGTGAAAGACTGTGATATTTGCATATTATAAATCAGAATTTGTTGAAAATAATTAATACATGTATTAGTGAAGTAGGAATGTTTTTATTAAACGATGCACTCGACACATTTTAATTATGGTTATATGGCATCAGACATATAGTTAATTATTATACATATGGTTAAAAATATCTGGGTACTTATGAAAGTGATACGTCCCACTAGAATGCCAAGTGGGATGTAACACTTTGTGATGTTATCGATTGGCGTACTGCAGCCTATAAACTCGCTACTATTTCATGTCCTGTTTATGTCCCTCATGAAATTATTTCACTTGGGACATGAGCATGATACCAAATGGAATTTTCATTTAATATCCTGTAAGAAAAAAGAAAAATCAAATTTCATTGATTTTCTCATTGTAGCAATCAAATACACACACCTATATCATGTTTCATGTTAACGGTTAATATATCCCCCTGAAAATAAGTTAACTGTGTAACTGTTAGATGGTGTATGAAATTTTATTTATTGATCATATGAGCAATATGAATTGAAAAGGTTTTATGGATCATTTATATGAAATACGTGAATGAAACATCTGTTTCTGTTGTAGTAAATAAATACTGATGATTAATAAATATAGGTAGTCACCTCAATTGGTTATTGAAACTGAGTAAGATTACAACTTGGAATGTGAAGTTCAACTAAACTTAATAATTTAAATATACTCTAAATTCTAATGTACATTTGCTCTGTACTTGTTTTCTCTAATTAATAGTCTTGGTAACACACTGAATGTTTCAGAGACATAATATTACCAGGTAATGTGTTAATTTGTTTTCTTACACACCTGCTGGTGAGAATGTTACCGAAGGTTCCATATATATCACAGAAGACTTCAGCTGGGTTTAAGTGGGTTTAAGGTCTTTATTCAGGGATCACCTGGAGGGATGTGACCGGCCTCGGTGGGGTCATGGTTAGCCATCGGTCTACAGGCTGGTAGGTACTGGGTTCGGATCCCAGTCGAGGCATGGGGTTTTTAATCCAGATACCGACTCCAAACCCTGAGTGAGTGCTCTGCAAGGCTCAATGGGTAGGTGTGAACCACTTGCACCGACCAGTGATCCATAACTGGTTCAACAAAGGCCATGGTTTGTGCTATCCTGCCTGTGGGAAGCGCAAATAAAAGATCCCTTGCTGCCTGTTGTAAAAAGAGTAGCCTATGTGGCGACAGCGGGTTTCCTCTCAAAATCTATGTGGTCCTTAACCATATGTCTGACGCCATATAACCGTAAATAAAATGTGTTGAGTGCGTCGTTAAATAAAACATTTCTTTCTGGAGGAATGTGAAGATCCCGATGTACATGTATAACATACATCAACACAAATAACAAATCCCTATAACGACCCTTTGCTGTTAATAACTGTGCCATGCAGAACTTGATCAACTATAAAACTTGCAATGCTGAAAACCACTTGTCTTGCTTGAATGTTTAAAAGTCTCTGACTCCAGAGAACACCAGGTAACAAAAGAAACAATAGATGAGCTTACTACTGATCGATTACCTGGCCTGAACACTGAGTTGAGGGTGAACACAACCCAAGCTGACAATACCAAAGACACAGGAAAACAACAGAAACAAAATGAGAAACAGCTTTGCACTATTAGAGTTAGAAAGAATAAAATATATGTAAACTGTTTTAAATTGTAGTGTATGTGATATGCAATTTAAAACATCCGGTTACAAGAACACCATGCGTTATTTTTGATAACACATAGTTGTTTACACACATATGTGTGTTAACAATTTCTAGACATACACCTGGCTGCTCCTAGGTGCTGACCAGGTCACCAAGGCCATACGTCCAATAAAAAACCATTATGGTGAAAATTGATTACTCTGTGACGTATAGTTAAGTGCAAAGAGTTGTAAATATCTTTTAGCTGATAAAGATGTTAAAAGATGCTTAAAACCTGATTTTTTAGGATATGTAAGAAATAGAATAATACATTCGTGTCTGTTAGATACTATTTATCTCACAACTCGTTGTTTAAAAACTTGTTGTAAGATATATGGTATCTAATGGCCACTCATGTGTTATTCTCTATTTATTAGTCCAGTGGCCACTCATAAGCTGGGAAATAAAAATGGTAATTTCTCATGGCGTAATGCTAGGCTCAGACTGCCATCTGCCACAACAAAGTTGGCTAATTTTCTTTTCTCACGACTTTTACGACTGTCCAGTTGCTAGACTGCACTTAAAACTCGATTCTCGTCGTATAACCCATTAGTTTTTAATCTGAACGAGCCCGTCATGAGTCTGGATTTGGGGAAAATTACAGCGCGACCGTTGGGGGTAATTACAATGCAACCGTTGAGTTGTCCAACTTCATAGTGACAGTTGATAGTCTGAAACTAGCATTACATACAGTGTGTATTATTGGACAATTTAGCACTTACAAACTAATGACCATGTCGGTACTAAGTGTGTCATTATGCTTTGACAAACATGTAAATGATGTCACATAGTTTATGGACTGCATTTATGCTTGCTTTTGTTGTTAAAAGTTGTGATAAAATACTATTTTAACACAATTTATTGTAGATTTTTTAATATAATAAATATAACTCTTTTTTTTTCTTTTTTTTCATTGTTTATATAGAATGTACATCGAAAATAAAAGTTTTTTAAAGACAAACAAACATAGCTGAGGTAATAAATAAAATAGCAAACTTGGTACCAGTTATTATCAAATTTACATCTTTCATAAAATAATTTTCATTTGTAAATAAAGCTCATGACAAATGAAGATTATTTTTCCTCCACAGTCAAATATCATTATCTCAATGTCAAAGAGACCAAACCAAATAGCTTGAATAATTGAAAAAAACAAGAAGAAAGAAGTGTTTTATTTAACGACGCACTCAACACATTTTTATTTATGGTTTTATGGCGTCAGACATATGGTTAAGGACCACACAGATTTTGAGAAGAAACCTGCTGTCGCCACTACATGGGCTACTCTTTCTAATTAGCAGCAAGGGATCTTTTATTTGCACTTCCCACAGGCAGAATAGCACAAATAATGGCCTTTGTTGAACCAGTTATGGATCACTAGTCGGTGCATTTGGTTTACACCTACCCATTGAGCCTTGCGGAGCACTCACTCAGGGTTTGGAGTCAGTCTCTGGATTAAAAATTCCATGCCTTGACTTGGATCCGAACCCAGTACCTACCAGCCTGTAGACCGATGGCCTAATGACGACGCCACCGAGGCCGGTATTGAGTAATTAATGGCTCAGGATAGTTGTTAGTGACAATGTCACCATGGGACCACCATATCGGGCTGATGAGAAAACCTTTTAAAGTTTGTTTTATGTAACGACACCACTAGAGCACATTGATTTAGCATTCATCAGCTATTGGTTGTCAAACATTTGGTCATTTTGACATATAGTCTCAGAGAGGAAACCTGCTACATTTTCTTCATTAGTAGGAAGGGATCTTTTATATACACTATCCCACAGACAGGATAGTACATACCACAGCCTTTGATGTACCAGTTGTGGTGCACTGGCTGGAACAAGAAATAGCCCAATGGGCCCACCGATGGGTGATGAAGAAAGGAAATGTTTTATTTAATGACGCTCTCAACACATTTTATTTATGGTTATATGGTTAAGGACCACATAGATATTGAGGGAGGAAACCCACTGTCGTCACTTCATGGGCTACTCTTTTTGATTAACATCAAGGGATTTTTTATATGCACCATCCCATAAACAGGATAGTACATACCACGGCCTTTGATGTACCAGTCGTGGTGCACTGGCTGGAGCGAGAAATAGCCCCATGGGCCCACTGACGGGGATTGATCCCAAACCGACTGCACATCCAGCGAGTGCTTTACCATTGGGCTACATCTCACCCCCTGATGGGGGATGAGATAACAGAGTTTGAGATAATGATGGTTTGACTGTATTAATCTTGGGATCTAGCTCAGTTAGTAGAGTGTTCGCTTTAGGTGCTTGGATCATAGGATCAAAGCTCGTCAGTGGATTCATTCTATGATTGGATTTTTTTTCCTATTCCAACCAGTGCCCCAAAACAGGTACATCAGAGGCTATGGTATGTGTTGTCCTGCCTGTGGGAATGAGCATATAAAAGATCCCTTGCTGCTAAGAAAACATGAATTTGTTTTATGTGGTACATGTAGTCAGTTCAGTTTTATTTGAACAGGCCAGGCAGAGCAAGGGGGTCTCAGAGGGCTGGGGGGGGGGGGGATGGGGGTTCTAGTCCCCCAATAATTCAGATTAAAAAATATTATTGGTAGTAAATTTCTGACGCCATAAAACCGTAAATAAAATGTGTTGAGTGCGTCCTTAAATGAAACATTTCCTGGTAGTACATCTTAAGTCAGAGATGAATGTTACTTGTAGAATGCAGGATTTTTCATTTCATGACATCTAGTTTTCAAAATTTTACGGAAGAACATAACCCCGAATCCCCCTAGAAACTGCTTTGTATCCTCGATCTCAGCCCCCCCCCCCCAATATTTACTTGCTTCTGACATGCCTGTTCAAAGCTACTTTTAATTATCAACAATCTCTTTCTACAGTTTCTCTAAAACTGTTTTTGTTTTATAAATTGTTTTGCAGATGAATTTATTGTGGTTCTTTGTGATACTCTGCTGTGTTGGCTGTAGCAGGGCCCAGGTGGAAGTGAGTTTTGTCGACACAAACCAGGTCGTCAAAGAAGGGGACCAGTTTGTTGTACGACTGCAGGCAAAGGGAACACTGACAGCAGAATTGGTTGCCATAGTTTCAGTGAGTGCCAGTACATCTAGTTACTAACTTGAAACCATATTTAGGTTTATTGCGGCTGTTGTTTTACTTATGTTTTGAGGTTCATCTTGTTGTGCCATTTTGTAATAGATCTAGTCATGAAATTTTTTTAGTGGAGTGATTAATTGCTCCTCCAACTCCGCCAAATGTCTGAAGACTTCAGTGTTATGACATTTCTCGCTCTAACCAGTGCACCACGACTGGTATATCAAAGGCCATGGTTTGTGCTATTCTATCTGTGGGGTGGTGCATATAAAAGATCCCTTGCTACTAATGGAAAAATGACTGTGTCAAAATGACCATATATTTGACATCCAATAGCCGATGATTAATAAATCAATGTGCTCTAGTGGTGTTGTGAAACAAGACAAACTTTCTTTGATTGTCATGACAATGCCATACAAATTCTATCCCAGATAACATGTTGCCATTTAGATACCATTTATCTTACAAATTGTTTAAAAACGTATCCAATTCACTTTCACTTAGATGTTAAATATCTTTTTTTATAAGATAAATGGCATCTAAAAGCTACTTTTAGTATTCTCAATGTCACAAAATTTAAAGAAACGCTACAAATCAGCTAACACAAATATCCTGATCAGTTTGAGTCTCGATAGATGTTAGATACATTTTGAAACAACTTGTAAAATAAATGGCATCTAACGGCCACTCATGTAGTATTCTTTGTCACAAATTTTAGAAGAAAAACTAGAAATTAGCTAACACAAAAATCCTGTTCAGTTTGAGTCCCAATAATGTAATAAAAAACAACAAAAAACCCACAACCTTAAAATTCCTTTCTTTTGTTTCCTTGTTCCTAGGTTCAGAGTGACATCGGTGATGACTTTATTGGAGACACGCAGGTGGCTAAGTTCAGCCCTGGCGACCAGGGCGTGGCCAACGTGACGTTCACGGTGCGTGACGACGACATCGCAGAGGCCGATGAGTTGTTCACTCTGTACATGGTCCTCGCGGGAAACATGGCCGCCAGGGTCGGGGAACCCAGTCAGTCACAAGTCAGAATCCTCGCCAACGATGACGCCTTTGGAGTCTTCGGCTTCCTTGGTGTAAGTGTCAACCGGTTAAAGATCAGTATTACATTATATTACTTGGCCCATATTTTCAAAGCTATTTTAGTGATGCAAAATCCTAAAAATATTTTAGCTATGATGTCACTATGCATGGGCGTACATAGGATTTTGAAAAGGGGGGTTCCAAAATAGAGGATTTTGAAAAGGGGGTTCCAAAATAAATTGCAGAGATATTGGGCATATATTTCTATGTTGAGTAAATATAATAATGTCAGATATCAATGTCAGATATATTAAATTATAAAAAAAGCGATTTTCAGGGGGGGGGGGGGGTTCGGTCAAACCCATCGAACCCCCCCTATGTACGCCCATGCTATGGTATGTGCTAAAAATATCATTAGCTATGATGTCACTATGACATGTGCTAGAAACATTAAAAGCTATAATGTTACTGTGGTATGTGCTAAAAACATCATTAGCTATGATGTCACTATGGCATGTGCTAAAAACATCATTAGCTATGATGTCACTATGGCATGTGCTAAAAACATCATTAGCTATGTCACTATGGCATGTGCTAAAAATATCATTAGCTATGATGTCACTATGGCATGTGCTAAAAACATCATTAGCTATGATGTCACTATGGCATGTGCTAAAAACATCATTAGCTATGATGTCACTACAACATGTGCTAAAAACATCATTAGCTATGATGTCACTATGACGTGCTAGAAACATTAAAAGCTATAATGTTACAATGGCATGTGCTCAAAACATCATTAGCTATGATGTCACTACAACGTGCTAAAAACATTATTAGCTATGATGTCACTACAACATGTGCTAAAAACATCATTAGCTATGATGTCAATATGGTATGTGCTAAAAACTTCATTAACTATGTCACTATGGTATGTGCTTAAATCTTCATTAGCTGTGGCATGTGCTGTAGTGATGTCATAGCCTACGATGGTTTTATCATTTTATATCTTCGAAAATCCATAGCAGTTGAAAAAAACAAATTCCCACTATCTCCTTTCCTTTTCACCTTTGAATTCTATCTGATTTTTTCTCGATCTGGCAGCTCGTCATATTTTTCAACTTTGTTTGCTCTCCAACTCCACATTCCAGTCCTTGTCTCTCCAACCACAACAGGTAATTATATCTTGTGTCAATCTGTGACACCCACCTGTCATATCCCATCAGCTTTAGCTGTGGCTTAGTCTGACCACATCAGAAAGGGTCCAGTGGTTACTTCATAACCTAAATTTAAATAACCCTTTTGATTTTGCATAGACCTGTATTATAATAATGTGGAATTGCATTTTATTGAGGGGTTTTTTAGCATTATAATTCATAATAACCTTTTATTGATTTTTATAGATCTCTCTATGATAATGTGTAATTGCCTTTTGTTTTGATCAGTGTTGTTATCATAATGTGTAACCAGCTTTTATTGATTTTTTTGTAATTATACTTTATAAATTGCCATTAATTCGTTTTGATAGACATTATTTTAATTTATTTTGATCAATCTCAAATTTATTAATCTCCATTCATTCCTCTCAATAAATATACTAATAATGCATAATTGCCTCTATTGATTTTAATAAATTTTGATAATTTATGGAAACTTTTATCTCTGTATTATGGTATGGGCTGTGCTAGGATTGAGTTGTTATGCCCCATTGCAGATTAAGAATACATTTCTGTAGGCGTGCATAATGTTTGGGAGGAAAGTGGATGTTACCATGCCTAAACTTCACTTTTTATGGGGAATAGTGAAAACTGGCAGTTGTTTGCTATAAAACAGATAACACTGCCTGCTTGCCCTGGATTGGGCCCCTGGCTTCCCAGAGACTGAACCCTGGGGTGGACATATGCTAGAAACCTTCGTGGTATATGAGCATGCTAAAGTATAATGCACACACACCGCCTGAATACCTTTGTTGAAGCTGTGGCTCTGAAGTGTGAGCTATGGGCCATTAATTCAAACATGTGGAGTTATATTTTTCATTGTAATTGTCTGCAACTTTATAATTGTACCCCATGGAGCTTGTATTCCAATTGATAAAAGTGTGCACTAAATCTGTATAACTACACAGTGTTTAGAACCAGACTCCTAAACTTCCTTATAATGCCAAACAACCTCATTTGGGGGCATGGTACAAGTCAGATATTGCATAAATTAACTCATGGTGTGCATGATTATTTGCACACTTTGGATGTTTTGATTGACAGCAGACAGACTCTTGTGTTGTCGACTGTCAGCTGTCAATGAAAACATCAAAAGTGTGCAAGTAACCATGTATACCACTCATAAGTTTATGCAGTAACTTTTACATAGAAACGGAACTTTGATGAAATATTTCTGTCACAAATAAAATGTTTTTTGTGGTAACATGTTTATTACTATCATATCATATTATTTGTATTCTTATGTAGGGTGTATCCTATAACATTAATGTAAGGTAGTGATACCAGGGCCCTCAACTCTGGCATTATCATATTTGTTTTCTGGGGATAACAAATTATTTTGACTTCAGGTATAATATGTATATGCAGTTGTACATAAGTTCTTTTGTTTTGAAGTTAAGGAGAAAACCTACACTTCTATATTGGAGCTGAAAATTGTCTATGTATTTTATATGTATATATATATATATATATATATATATATATATATATATATATATATATATATATATATATATATATATATATATATATATATATATGTATCTATGTATGTATGTGTGTATGTGTGTATATGTATATGTATATATATATATATGTTTTGTACATGATTTCTTTCGTTTTGACAGACATCCCCTGTTGAAGTTCAGGAGAAAACCTACACCTCTATAGTGGAGCTGAAAATTGGTCGAACAAAAGGAACATTTGGAGAAGTTATCTTGAATTTTGTTGTAAGGCTGATCATAAACAAATAATATTGTTGATGTAATTCATTCAAATCGGAAAGAAATGTTAATTAATCCTTTTTTATCACAAATAATTTATTTAAAAAACAAATCTTCCTAGTTTCAAAGAAAGTAAAATAAAAATAATCTGTCAACTATTAACATTTTGAGTTGGGTTTGTAGGAAATTTTCTTCTACCACACTGGCCTGTATGTGCAGTATGTTTCAGTCGCCTTGTTTGCGATATCTGATGTGTTTGTTGTGTTTCAGGTAAACTCCAGTAATTCTGAATCTGCAGAAGATGACCTGTTCCCCGGTAGCGGCATCGTCCGCTTCTTGCCCACCGAGACCGAGAGTATTCTCCAGCTGCAGATCAAGGCAGACGATGTAAGTAGAAATGTCTGTCCTCCCTCCCTGCCTCTCTCTCTCTCTCTCTCTCTCTCTCTCTCTCTCTCTCTCTCTCTCTCTCTCTCTCTCTCTCTCTCTCTCTCTCTCTCTCTCTCTCTCTCTCTCTCTCTCTCTCTGTCTTTGTCTCATTTCTACTTTTGCTTTCACATCATACAATATACCTGTGCTAAATATTTCAAACTTTATTCGAAAGCAAGGATGACATCGTTATTCATATGTGACTTCAATCTTGTTCATTTTCAGTAAAATCACACACATTTTACCTTTTAGCCAAAAACAATTTTAATGCTGGATGTTCTGTGATTTGTATCAAATTAAAATGGACTTTATTGGAAATGAAAACATATTACTGGACTACAACTTGACAAAACATTTTAGTTTTAACTTTTCTTTATTATAAAGTTAAACTTTAAAAATTAACAAAAATGTTGATTAATTTCTTTTAATGTATACTTTTAAATGAAGGGGAAGAGGGATTAATCAAAAAAAAAAGAAAAAAAAAAAGAGTACGGTTTGAAAATAATTTTGAACTGCCTTAATGTACAATGATATTAAATGATATTTATTAATTTGACAGATTCCTGAGAATGCAGAACACTTTACTGTGATATTGACAGATTCCTCCCCCACAGCCACGATAGACCGATCAAAGATCGAACTTATCATACAGCCAAACGACGCTCCAATCCGATTCTCAAATGTAAGTCACATGGTTTCCATACTTTCTTGTTACATAGGGCTTGGAAGGTACCAGCAACTGATGGGAAAAGTGGTTAATTAATTATATTAATTGACCTTTCAGTTTTGAGTGGGAGGGGGGAGAATTGTATGATCTTCAGTTGGAGGAGTCACTGCCTCCCCCCCCCCCCAGCACTTCTCTTCTGACACCTATATTATTTATCAAGTTAAGCTAATTATTTCAGTTTTAACTTTATTTTTGTTTTGCCTTTATTAAGTAAAAAGGCGAGATGTAGGTATTATTTTTCTGATGGCATCATTGACGGCATCAACTTTTGCACTAAAGTTTAACATTAAAGTTTTATGTTAAAGTTTTGCGTTTAGATCTGTTTGTCTCTAACGGCCAGTCATAGATCAATGAAACTTGGTTCATAGTTGCACCTATGGATGTTCATCACTGTGCACCAAAAACGTTGATGGTAGGTGAGACTGTTAATTCTGCAGAATTCTTGTTTTGCTTATAAATATTCTATTAAAGTCACAGACCCTATGAAAATGAACACTAAAGTTTGGAATAATGTACAAACCCGTAACACATTTTGATCAAGTTACAATAGAGTGAAACAAGAGTCTGTGACATTGAAATGGGGCAAATATGCTTTAAAATCAGACAATCTAGCTCGTCTTCATAACAGTTACTTCTCAGACGAATGTGCTTTTTTAAAGAAATCAAGAAGGCATTTCATGGTATTAGAAAAACTAGGATCGCCAGAAACACTTTGGACTTACAAAAATACATACTCTAAACAATAAAATCTATACAGTGTCTGATTTCAATTGTCAAAATTGGATTAGTTAAGTTTTTTCCCATACCAACCAATGCCCCATGATTGGTATGTCAAAGGCCGTGGTATGTGCTGTCCTGTGTAGGAAGTGCATATAAAAGATTCCTTGCTACTATACTTGATGAGTGTACCGGTACTGTCTTTTCTGATATGCATATGTAACCGTCCTAATCTAGAACAACAATAATAAGACCATCAATGAGGATGGAACGGCCACGAATGTCAACAGTCGATGAAGACTCCCTCACGGGCGCTCATCCACGCAGATTCAAAATTCATCCGGATGCCGTAATTACTACATATAATAAAACACAAACACCAATTGAAATAATAATATTTAGTACATAATTATCAAAACACAAAACATAACATAATCGCAGTGTTCACTGTCGAATGTATTAAATAACAACTACAGTAAATTACGACCACTCCCAGCCCCAATTAACCTAACATTTACTCATACTGTTTTACCTACCGACCCAATCACGTTCCCAGCGGAAGACCCCGAACACTCGTCGCTAACCGCTTTTATTTGTCTCTCACTGCAGTGCAGCCGTCTCCCATTGGCTGGAGATCACTGCCCTCGCAATGCATGTGCGACCGTATAATGCACATAATGAAATGCATTGCAGCCAGTAAAAATAACCCAGACTTTCCACTAGTCTATTTCATTACAGACAATAATAGACTTTCCACTGGTCTGTTACATCCCCCCCCCCCCCACCAAAATAAGGCGATCTCCTGACGCTAGGTGATCACATAACTCCTAACTGACCAGAGGAATTAAATCCATCATAAAACACATAAACTAACGCTTATTAATGTGTCCAACATGATGTCTTTCATGTATTGTCTATATGAGTAGAGAATCCATAGCACACATAAACCAATCTTTATACATCAAGGATCGTGAAAGTCAATAAACCACTGTTCTTTTCCACGAATCTATACTCCAAGAATGCATCTCACGTCCACCATCAGCAAAGCACCATAGCAAGCAATGTCATCTCCCTCATGGCCACATAGCACATTTCAGCTCAGGACGTTTCTACCGTGTCCACCATCACTTGTACAGTTATCAGCAATGCTGCCCATCAAGCAAAGACATCACATCTATAGATTCCCTCATACATCAAAACGAACCCTGAAAAACTAGCTAAACATTAGTTCCATATATAAATATATAATAATTAATCCATTACACATACAACATTAAACTACCAATTATATCATGACAAATAACAATAAAACAAAACGGCACAAAACAACAAAGCATACTCACATGACAATGGACTTCCGCTGGGAACACTACCATCACACAAGAGTGATGCCTAACAAACTACCCCATCCCAGAATAAACTAATACGGCACCCCTATAATAAAATTATATATACTAGTCTGGACTTAATGTAAAGTAAGTTAACCATTTAAACGCACATGACAATATCACCAGTCAAATACTGTACATCTACCCCAAGATGATAAAATTATCCTATATGTACTCACTAAACTGTGTATTGCACGTGAAATAGATAACGATACAACACCATCAACCCCAACAATCGACATTTTATGTACAGATTTTTCAAACTTGTCGCACAAATAAACCAGTATTAATATATAAAAAAAATAAAGCATTCACTCATTCACACAACAATCGATTGGCGCCAATCTCACTTAAACTACATACAAACCATATAGCATATTAATGACATTAATGTGTGACATAATCTGCAAATCTGACTGGTGGCCTAATTATTCTCCCCACCCTAGTCATCACTGGTGGGGTCGAGAAAACCCTCTTCTCACTGCAATCGGTTTCTTCCCTTGAGCCAACTTCCGGACTAACGCCTACATAGCCTGCAGATGTTTCTACAGAACCGCCTTCTGAAGTATTACTCAAAATACAACGTGTTGAGTAGTTTCGCTATATACAATACTAGGTATTTCTACCACTTTCCGATGAGTACTCTCATCATCTGACACAGATAAAACACCAGGTAAACGCACTTCGTTATCAACCGTTACGGGTGAAGCACCGGAAGTATAACAAAGTATTAGACACATGCCCAACAAACGTTAGCTGCTCGGAAACACGTTGTTGCCGTGCACGACCTCGCCACCAAATAACTTCATCATCGTCACAATCATTAGCTACCCCTTCTGGGTTCACAATGTTCGGGTGAAACCGAACTTCTCTTAACCTAGCATTTTCTTCAACCCCAACGTTTTCCCTATAGTTACCAGCCGATTTTAACTTGTTGACATGTACAACTTCCCTAATATGTTTCCCGTTTACGTTACCCTGTACTCGGTAAGTAACCTCATTAATTTTCTTTATAACTCGCAAGGGCCCTATCAACGGTTTTACCCATTTCAGAGATTTACCCCTTTTTGCCCTTTTTTTGTACATCCAAACATTGTCACCGATCTTAACATTTTGCACAACAGATTTCATATCATAGTAAAACTTTTGCTTTCCATGACTTTTATCTAAATTCTCACCTACGGTTTTAAATGCATTTTGCAAATGTTCTTTAGTTTCCCTGACAAAAGTTGACGTGGGTTTTGCAATACACGGTGAGCCTTCCACTATTTCTAGTGAGTAAAGTCACTTCCCTACCAAACACAAGATAGTTCGGCGAAAACTTTGTCGACACTTGTTCCCCACTACGATAGGCCATAGGTAACTTGGCCAAATGAACATCCCAATCATTCTGTGATTCCACCACATACATACTAAGCATGTCTGACAAAGTCCTATTCATGCGTTCGACCAGGCCATCGGACTGCGGGTAATACACCGTTGTACGCGTTTTTGTTATACCCAGCATTCTACACATCTCTTGAAATAATTTCGACTCGAAATTAGCTCCTTGGTCCAAATGCAAACTATGTGGAACCCCAAACCTACAAATGAACTCGTCCACCAATTTACCAGCCACCGTTACAGCTTCCTGGTTGGGAATGCCCACTTAGTATAGTAATCTTGCACTACCATAATCCACCTGTTTCCCCTATCAGTAACGGGCCATGGTCCAGAAAGATCAACTGCTATACGTTGAAATGGAAAGCACAGGATTTCACTCATCATACCAGCTCGGTTTTTGCGACTAGGTGACTTACGCGATGCACACTGTTTGCACGTTAAACACCAAGTTCGAACGTCATTAACCCACCCTGGCCAATAATAATGCTGTTTCAACTTGGACATCATTCGATCAATCCCATTATGTCCACCACCCGCAATATTCTCATGTAACCCAGTTAAATGGGCATTTCTATCGGCTTCCGGTACGATTATTTGTGTATGCCCTGTGTCATCCAAAACCCTGATCAAATATCCATCACGCACTTTCAATGACTCCCATTGCTGACATAGAACGACATAGAACGACAGCCAACTAATTTTGAAGAGGTTTCACAGCCTTTCCTTCAATCAGTCTATATATAACGGATATAGTATTATCCAATTGTTGTGATTGACGGAGAGTTGGTACAGTTTCTACCATAGCAATGCCAATACGCGTACACTGCTTACAAGGAATACGCGACATTGCGTCCGCATTCTGGTATGATTTACCAGTCCTATGGCGAATTTCAAAAGTGTATGATGATAACACTTCAATCCATCTAGCTACCTGTGCTTCCGGATTCTTGAAATTTATCAACCAGGTGAGCGAACCATGATCAGTCCTCACCACGAACTTTCAACCCAAAAGATAATGTTTAAAATGTTTAACACCATCTACTACAGCCAAAAGTTCCCTACGAGTTACACGGTAGTTTCTTTCCTGTTTGGATAAAGTGCGACTACCATATGCAATAACTCGCTCTTTACCATCTTGTACTTGACTCAGCACATACCCGATACCCATATCACTAGCGTCAGTGTCTAAAATAAAATCTACATTAAAATTTGGGTATGCTAAAATCGGGCTAGATGTTAACAATTCCTTAAGTTTTTGAAATGCCGAGATACATTCAGGTGACCACTCAAACTTAACCCCCTTTTCAAGTAACTTGGTAAGTGGCTTAGAAATGGTCACGAACCCCTCGATAAAACGTCGGTAATAAGACGCTAAACCCAGAAAACTACGCATGTCTGCCACACACTTGGGAACAATCCAATTCACAACCTTCTCAGTGTTTGCCTGGTTAGTTAAAATACCCTTGTCCGAAATGGTATGTCCCAAATATGACACTTCTTTAAGGGCAAAACCACATTTCGACACTTTCAACTTCAAACCAGCTTCTTTTAAACGATCAAATACCTGGGATAGGCTGTCTAAATGTTTCTTAAATGGGCCACTTGTATAAATAATGCAATCATCTATATAAATCATGCACGTTTGCCCTTGTAAGCCAGCTAAAACACAATCCATTAACCGTTGGAATGTCCCTGGGGCATTACATAAACCAAATGGCATTACATTGAATTCATACAATCCCCCTGGTATACAAAACGCAGTTTTACCTTTACTTTCTGGGTCCACCTCTACCTGCCAGTACCCTGAGGCCAAATCAAGGGACGAAAACCATGTTGACCCTGATAAATGGTCTAACACATCGTCGATTCATGGTAAGGGATAAGCGTCCTTTACTGTGACATCATTCAATTGACGATAATCTACACAAAATCTCGTTGTGCCATCCTTTTTCTTAACCAAGACAATTGGAGAGGCCCTCGGAGATTTTGACGGTTGAATTATACCATTGTCTAACATATCAGAAACTATTTGCTTCACTTCGTTTTGTTTATGAAACGGTACTCGACGAGGAGATTGTTTACCTGGGTCACTGTCGAGGGTATTTATTTTATGATAAACAAGACTGGTACAGCCTAAATCATCGGTACTTTTAGAAAATACGTCCTGATTTGCCTGTAACAACCTGTCCAACTGTTTCCGATCATCAATATTTAATTCTCCAAATTTGGCAGAACCATAATTTGGTTTTACGGGATCAATCCCTGAAACAATTTCACATTGTTCTTCTACCTCGACCAAGTTTCCAAAACAACTACCCTTGGGAATTTTCACTTCCGTTTCAGTTAGATTTGCAACCCTAACGGGAATCTGTCGGTTGCGCGGTGTAACTAATACCCTTGCTACAACAATGGTATTGTCCCTTTCAAAAGTATCAATACTTTCGACGCACCCCTCCCCACAGAATTCACCATTTAATTCTGCAAAAAACGTCATCTCATGTTTAGCGGGAACCACAACAGCCTCTGTTACTCCACAACAGCCTCTTTGGTAACAATAGGTACCGATATAACCTTTCCCTTACGATGCATTGGCACATTCCCCGACATAAGTTTAAGTTTATCTTTCTTCAAGTCCAACGTTGCCCCACATTTGGTAAGAAAGTCTGCACCTAAAATAACCCTATAGCCCAAGTCCTTTATGACGACCATGGGCACAACAAGTCGGTTATTCCCCAAGGTCAGACTAACTTCTACCATCCCCAAATGTTGCAATGAACTTTTCCCCATTCCCACCAAATTCAGATCTAATGGGACTGCAGAAAAACTTCCACCTACGGATTTTAAACACGTCTCGCTTATCATTGTGATAGCGGCCCCTGTGTCAATCATCATGTCTACCAAGCCACCATTCACTCGTCCTAATACAAAATATTTAGGACAAGAAATATTGGTCCCACTAAAACACGGTGTTGAAAATTTGACCTCGTTTTCAACACTTACTCTTTTGGGTCTTACCACATACCTTGTCCAAACAGTTTGGGTTTTTTAAGTTTTGGACAAAATCTAACCATATGATTTGTATCACCGCAATTCCAACAAGACCTATTTCTCGTCTTTTGCTCGTTTAGGAAGCCATCTTGTTTTTCATCTTTGTGCAATGCTTTAAGTTCTCTCATTTCACGAGTTAACTTCTGTATTTTATCTTTTAACTGATCGATTTCGTTATCGCTACCCGCAAGTGATTTAGAGGTCACGGAGGTCATAGAGACTTGTCTACTCTCTCTATCTGCCCTTTTGATCATTTCCCACTCCATCGCAAACGCTACGGCATCGTTTACGGTTCTGAAATGTTTATGACGCATTTGCAAACGCAGAGGCTTTTGCCCTATCTTTTCAATGAACTCGGTAACACACAACTGTTCCATTTCTACTACACCCATACCCGGATAAGCCTGTTGTGCTAACCGTCGTAATTTTATCCCAAAATCAATCAAATTTTCACCGGACTGAATCTGACAATGTCTAAACTCTACATTTGCTAAATGGCCACTCCCTTTCGGGTGAAATCTATCACTCAACGTTCGTGTTAATTCCTCAAAATTATCACTTTTATCGCCACCAATGTCAAAATATAATTTTCGTGCTCTTCCATGCAAACAAACGCCTAACAATCTAGGTTTATTTTCAACATTCCAACCGTTTAAATCTCCATATAATTCAAACGTTTTCAACCACTCGGGCCAATCCTCTGGTTTTTCACCATTGAACGGTTCTGGCCTAAGACCTGTACCCGGTTGAACCATCACCACTGAATGCTAGTCTAAACCTCGTCCTAACGATACTTTACGATTACTCGTAATGGGCATACCCGCATCCATTTAAAAGCAAGGGTGTACCTCTAGTTTAGGGCTAGACATTGCACCTGCCTCGCGTTTTTCGCAAACAAATGAATTGGTACGATCCCTGCCCCGACCTAACGACCAACATTTCAGTACGGACGTATCGTTATCCATATTACTATAATAATAACTCCCTAACGTGCCATTCAAGTACGAAACTGTTTGACAATGATCACTGCATAAACTATGTAATTACGGACAACCGACCCTACTCATAGCGCCAAATGTAACCGTCCTAATCTAGAACAACAATAATAAGACCATCAACGAGGACGGAACGGCCACGAGTGAGCGTCAATCTCCCCTCAACCCTCAACAAGTGAATGTCGACAGGAGATGAAGGCTCCCTCACGGGCGCTCATCCACATAGATTTAAAATTCATCCGGATGCCGTAATTACTACATATAATAAAACACAAACACCAATTGAAATAATAATATTTAGTACATAATTATCAAAACACAAAACATAACATATAATCGCAGTGTTCACTGTCGAATGTATTAAATAACAACTACAGTAAATTATGATCACCCCCAACCCCAATTAACCTAACATTTACTCATACTGTTTTACCTACCGACCCAATCACGTTCCCAGCGGAAGACCCCGAACACTCGTTACTAACCGCTTTTATTTGTCTCTCACTGCAGTGCAGCCATCTCCCATTGGCTGGAGATCACTACCCTCGCAATGCACGTGCGACCGTATAATGCACATAATGAAATGCATTGCAGCCAGTAAAAATAACTCAGACTTTCCACTAGTCTATTTCATTACAGACAATAATAGAATTTCCACTGGTCTTTTACACATACATGAATTAAAAATTCAATTTTACTTTGAGGGGAGTGGGGGGGGGAGTATGTAAAAAATATCTACCTAGTGTTATCAGTCAACAACAAAAGCTTCTATTTTGTTTGGGTAGGTGGGCAACTCTTTAAAGACTATATAAAAGATTCCTTGCTACTAATTAAAAATGCAGTGGGTTTCCTTTTTAAGACTATATGTCAGAATTACCAAATGTTTGACATCCAGTAGCTGATAATTAATAAATCAATGTGCTCTAGTGGTCAACAAAAATCTTCTCTTTTCTTTTTCAGAGTGTTTATCGTTTCGAGGAGGGACCTGGAAAACAAACCGTTAGCATACCTGTATACCGAGGTAAAACCGACGATGGCAAATCGCAGATCGGTTCACTGGACGGCGATGTCGTGGTTCAATACACATTCACGGACAGAACTGCCCGGAATGGTCTGGATTTTACCGCTTACAATGGCCAACTGTTGTTCAGGCGTGGCGAGACAGATAAAATAATAACCTTTGACATCAACGATGACAATTACCCAGAGATGGAAGAATCCTTCATTCTTTCATTTACGCAGATCACTGGTGATGCCGTTTGGGTGATGCCGAACTCGGCAACCATTATAATCAGTGCCAACGACAACCCAAATGGAATCATCACATTCAGGGCCCAAGATTTCACATCTGGCAAACCAGTGGTCCAGGTGAATGAAGACACGTTCTCCATAGCTCGATTTCCCGTGGCGAGAAACGGCGGAACGTTTGGCGTGGTCACCGTCCAGTGGGAGATCGTGAGAAACAGTTCCAGTCTGGACCCAGTGACACAGGATGTGGGGCCTGAACAGGGATCCATCATGTTTCAGGACGGGGTTAACAAAAAAGATATTGTAGTGACCATCGTCCAGGACAATGATCCGGAAATAGCCGAGCAGTTCATCGTTAGATTGGTGTCGGCATCTGCGAAGGCGTCTCTGGAAGGAATCACTGAAGCAGTGCTGTTGATTGAAGACAGCGATAATGTTTACGGATTTGTTGAGTTTTCCACTTCTCAGAACCAGAAGATAATCACTGTAAGTATGGCAAGAAAAAAACTAAAGAAAAAAAAGCCACATCATAACATGACGTTGTTTTTTCCAGTCCTAGTTCAGACTTTCAAATGTGAAATATGACGTCATTTCGTCATCTCCTTCTAGTTGTGGTTGAAACATTTTGAAACGGTCCTTGTTATTCATAAAAAATAACAATAATAATATGGATAATAAAGAAATTATTACACTCGAGTGTGTGTCATACTGATTTTACGAAACGAGTGTCAGGATTTTTGTATTGCCCGAGCGAAAGCGAGGGTAATACATAAATCCTGATACGAGTATGACACACAAGCTTGTATAATAATCTCTATGTGGTCTAGTAGTGTCATTAAACTAACTTTATACATGTTCAAGACATTGTTTTCATATGGTGGATATCAAAATTTTACTGACTGCAACTTTATTTTTAATGTGATATTCAATTTAATTATTTTAATGTATATATATTTTATATTTCTAAAATGATGCATCAAAGACAATTGCAACCACAACTGACTTCAACTTTTTTTCTTTTTTTTTAAACTTTATTTTAATACTTTAAGGCGATGTTTAATTTAATTATTTTTATGTGATATTTAATTATTTGAATGTGATATTTAATTTAATTATTTGAATGTGATATTTACTTTAATTATTTTTATGTGATATTTAATTTAATTATTTTTAATGTGATATTTAATTTAATTATTTTTAATGTGATATTTAATTTAATTATTTTTATGTGATATTTCTTTAATTATTTTTATGTGATACGTTATATTTTTTAAGACGACTGATCCAAGATCGTTCCAACTGCAGCTGTCCCGTCAAAGCGGGCGGACAGCGAACCTCGTCATGAACATCACCCTGATCTACGTGACCAGTCTGGGCGTGCAGGACACAGACAATGTCTTAGAGCAGTCACAGATTGAAGTCGTCATGAACGAAAATGAAAATCTGGCCACGACCAATGTGGCACTGCTGCAGACAGCATTTCTGCATATTGGTTCATATTTCAAGGCCATGTTAACCAGTGTTGTGCTGGAAACAGGTAGATATTTATAGGATATTAAACAAGCTTCCGTTTCCTATCACATTTATGTCCCGAGTACAATAATTTTCCTTTGTCACAAACGTTAGTAAGTGACAATGAAAATTATTTCACGAAGGACATAAACATGATACGAACTGGTAGCGAATTTAATATTCTATTTATTACCCATTATCGTTGAAGTTCTACGTCCCACTTGGTGTTATAGTGCCAGTAGTGGGACATATCACTTTGATATATACCAAGAGATTTTTATCCATATGGATAATAATATTTTATTCATGTTATTTTACCAAATTGGTTGAAATTTCTGCTGGATATACGGTCACTGTGACCTACTTTTCACACATTACTACGCATTAAAAAAAAATCCTTGTTCGAGCCATTTTTTCCTTATCAGTTCATATAACACATTCAGTAATTTGTGTGCATCTCCATAAAACTCCTGACATGCATATTATGTACCTCACAGGTACGCTTATTTTTTTATGCCTCACATCTTGTGGTATTAAACTGGATTCTTAAAAAACCCACTTTAACATTGCTATTTTCATTTCATTTTTTTATTTATTTATTCTTAGAACCTGAATATGGGTTTTACAACACCCCAAAGCTGAATGCGCGAACTCAGGTAACCGTACCTGTGACTGCAGCTGAGGCCAACGGTGAGATTGGGTTCTACAATATCTCTGGCATCATAGTGGACGAACCGGAGACAGGCATACTTCAGGTTAAGTTACACAATTATAAACATGCTTCAACGGTGTTCAACAGATGTGCGCGTTACATCATCAATATCGTTTACACAAATTTAGACCATTTTTTGTTTTCTTTTCGATGTTATGATAACAACTCAAATACAAATACCAGTCAACAAAATACACTCAGTGTGTTCGATTGTCATTCTACTGTTCTAGCATTCACAGAATCAAGATAGATAACTCCTGTGAATGTTGACAGCTGTGTTTACAAAGACCGGTTGCTATCAACTGCATTCGAGAATGGGAGGGAAAGGGTTAATATAGTCCAGTTTAGGAAAGAGTTTTTAATTAAAAAAAATAATATAAATTACTAAATTGCCTTTTGAAATCTTTCTTTGATGATTACATGTAGGCTGACCCATGTAGTATTTAAATAACCCATTACTTGTTATTTTTAGTACTAAACAACCTGCAAGTTGTATGTTGCCTGTTGTATAACAGCAAAATGAGGTGGTACTCTGGCATAAGGGTGGATAAATTTTTTTTTGCAAGGTGGTTATCGAGGGAGAGCACTTTTTAATAAAAATATTTTATTTAACATTAATAAAAACTGTTTGTGTTCCTTACATGAACAAAATATCAAGTAAATGTTCACTTTATTTAACTGTAACAAGTTAAATGTAACAATAACTGGTAACTTTGTTTATTAACCTCTATTTGCGTTGTTTTTAATGTTGTTTTAAAATATTATTATTGTGTTTCTAGGTTCCATTAAGACTTTCCCGAGAAGGTTATAGTGAGACGGCCAACATAAAATGGATTCTTTCTGGATATTATGCCTCTGCTGCCGCGGTAACCATGGATGACGTCATGCAGATGTCTGGCACCGTCATTCTGTCATCTGGTAAATATGACCTTTATGTCACTGAGCTTCAATCTAATTTTCCAGTTTAGAGTGAGGGATATTTTTCCTGTTTTAGTTAGTAAGTATCAACTAGAATTCCCTCAAAAATGAACATTTTTCTTGGTCCTTTTTTAAATATCAGTAGTGGAAAAAAACCTTTCTAAATTGTATACCCCTTAAAACCTTTTTTTTTCACTTGTTCTAATGGGTGTCCAGTTTAGAAGGATTTCACTGTATCTTTTAATACAAAAATTGACATTTTTCTTGGTCTTTTTTTTTTTTAAATATCAGTATTGAAAAGAAACTTTCTAAACTGGATACCCCTTAAAACAACACTTTTTACTTGTTCCCTTGGGCGTCCAGTTCCAGTGGGTGTCCAGAATGGTTTCACTGTATTGGGTGTGTAAAATCAACCCTGGAGTACTAGTTACATTAGGATGACCATAACATGTTCCATATGTAGACATTCATATTCTAAACCAGAATGAATATACAGACATTCACATTCTAAATCAGAATGGATATACAGACATTAATATTCTAAACCAGAATGGATATACAGACATTCACATTCTAAACCAGAATGAATATACAGACATTCACATTCTAAATCAGAATGGATATACAGACATTCATATTCTAAACCAGAATGAATATACAGACATTCACATTCTAAATCAGAATGAATATACAGACATTCACATTCTAAACCAGAATGGATATACAGACATTAATATTCTAAATCAGAATGGATATACAGACATTCATATTCTAAACCAGAATGGATATACAGACATTCATATTCTCAACTAGAATGGATACACAGACATTCATATTCTAAATCAGAATGGATATACAGACATTCACATTGTAAACCAGAATGGATATACAGACATTCACATTGTAAACCAGAATGGATATACAGACATTCACATTGTAAACCAGAATGGATACACAGACATTCATATTCTAAGCCAGGATGGATACACAGACATTCATATTCTAAACCAGAATGGATATACAGACATTCATATTCTAAACCAGAATGGATACACAGACATTCATATTCTAAACCAGAATGGATACACAGACATTCATATTCTAAACCAGAATGGATACACAGACATTCATATTCTAAACCAGAATGGATATACAGACATTCATATTCTAAACAAGAATGGATATACAGACATTCACATTCTAAACCAGAATGGATATACAGACATTTCATATTCTAAACCAGAATGGAAAGAAAGAAAGAAATGTTTGATTTAACGACGCACTCAACACATTTTATTTACGGTTATATGGTGTCAGAAATATGGTTAAGGACCACACAGATTTTGAGAGGAAACCTGCTGTCGCCACTACATGAGCTACTCTTTCCGATTAGCAGCAAGGGATCTTTTATTTGCACTTTTCACAGGCAGGATAGCACAAACCATGGCCTTTGTTGAATCAGTTATTGATCACTGGTCGATGCAAGTGGTTTACACCTACCCATTGAGCCTTGCGGAGCACTCACTCAGGGTTTGGAGTCGGTAGCTGGATTAAAAATTTCATGCCTCGACTGGGATCCGAACCCAATAACTACCAGCCTGTAGACCGATGGCCTAACCACTACGCCACCGAGGCCGGTCTCAAACCATAATGAATACACAGACATTCATATTCTAAACCAGAATGGATACACAGACATTCATATTCTAAACCAGAATGGATACACAGACATTCATATTCTAAACCAGAATGGATACACAGACATTCATATTCTAAACCAGAATGGATACACAGACATTCATATTCTAAACCAGAATGGATACACAGACATTTATATTCTAAACCAGAATGGATATACAGACATTTATATTTTAAGCCAAAATGGATATACAGACTTTCATAATTATTCTAAGCTAACTTGGATATATAAACTGTTTTCTTACACACCCGTTGGTGAGAACACCATGCGTTATTTTTGGTTACACATGGTTGTCAACACATGTACATGTGTTAACAATTTCAAGACATATGACTGGCTGCTCCTAGGTGATGACCAGGTCTCCAATGCCATACATCCTATGCAAAACTACATGATGGAAATCGATAAGACTGTGATGTATAGTTAACCTGACATTCATGTGTCTGTGACGAGTGAGTCAATTACAAGTGCAATGTCTGTAAATAACTATTAGTCGAAAAAGATGTTAAAATTTGCTTAACCTTCTGAGTACTGCAGGCAAGATATGTCACCCGATTCGACATACTGTATACTATATACAGTGCATTCCCCAATTCATATTTCCTGCCGTTTTGCACACGATACTCACCGGAAATGGAAATATAAGAAAAGAAAAAGATTTCTTTTCAAAATGGTTACTTTTGTTTTGATTTTTCAATTGAAAATACCTCGCGGTCATTTTCAGGGATCGATAGCTAATTTGACAGCAAATTTGATAATAAATTTGATCATTTTACCAACAACGAAAATCACCAAATATTGCAATATGAATCGTAGTTCGGGTTTTAAAAAAACATTCTGGTGAGAAAACCACTGTTACTGGGAATAATGGACATAAATGCTGGACAGCTGGCCATAAATGCCTGTAAGTAAACCCAACTTTTTCGATTTTTTGCCTAATTTTAATCACCATTACCTGATCTAAAAATAATAAAAATTACAAAAACCCACAAAAATAATACTTACTGATTCATATATGAACTTTATTTCATGTATTTATGAAACATTTAAGTGATTATATGTCAGTAAAAATTATAAACTTGTACCCACTCAACGTGGTTTTTGTCAAAAATTAATCCAGTAGTCTAAAGGTTAAAACCTGGTTTTTGAGGATATGTAAGAAATAGAATAATACATTCATGTCCGTTAGATATCATTTATCTCACAACTCATTGTTTAAAAATGTATCAAACTTGCTTTCGCTTGTAAGATACATTTTAAAACAACTCATTGTGAGATAAATGGTATCTAACAGCCACTCATGTATTATTCTCTATATATTCTGAGCTAGAATGGACATATACTTTTGTATTCTAAGAACAATGGTCACAAAGTCCAGAATGTTTTTTACATTTTTGTTTTACCCTCTGTCCTAGACAGACGATCCAAATAGATTGAGATAAGTTAATGTTTGCTTTGTTTAACGACACCACTAGAGCACATTGATTTATTAATCATCAGCTACTAGATGTCAAACATTTGGTAATTTTGACATGTAGTCTTAGAGAGGAAACCTGCTACATTTTTCCGTGAGTTACATGCACCATCCCACAGACAGAATAGCATATACCATGGCCTTTAATATACCAGTTGTGGTGAACTGGCTAGAATGAGAAATAGCCCAGTGGGTCCACCAACGGGGATTGATCCTAAACCAACCACACATCAAGCGAACACTTTACCACTGGACCACATCCCACGCTTGATGAGATGAGTAATCAAGGAAACATTTGCTTCAACAAAATTTGATATAATGACCAAAAAAAAAACTGAATGAAAAAAAATATGAATCTTTTCTTTTTTTGTTTTGTTTTCGTTCTCCAGGTATCTCTGAGATAGACTTGATAATATATGTAAAGGCAGACAACATCCCCGAACTGGACGAAGTGATGACCATCACACTGGTCAGTGTGACACCATTAAACACTCAGCGGCTGCGTCCCGGGGCCACAGTGGCCAACATCACTGTCCGAGCTAACGACAATCCGGCCGGAGTATTCCAGTTCCTGCCTAGTATGAGAATTCAGTACGCCATCAAGGTAATTTTGTGGGGTTTTTTTTTTTTAAGGTAGTGTAGATAGAGAATGATTAGTTAATGACATAGAATATCAGCTGTATCCTTTGGCGGTAAAAATTATAGGACATTAAATGAGCTTCCATTTCATATCATGTTTATGTCCCAAGTGAAATAATTTTCAGTTGTCACAAGCTTTAATTTGATTAGAACAATCAACGGTATCCACACATAATCAAAACTATGCTTTGAACAACTGAGCCATGATGTTTTCAGGAGAATTCCGAGTCGCTATCGGTTACCATGGTGAGGACAGAGGGAAACTTGCAGATGAAGGGGATGCAGTACAAGGTGGTGCCTTGTGTATTACATTATAGATATGATGTTTTCAGGAGAATTCTGAGTCACTCACGGTTACCGTGGTGAGAACGGGGGGAAACTTGCTGATGAAAGAAGTACAGTACAAGGTGGTGCCGGACGGAGATAAAGAATTCTACGGTGGAACAAATGTCCTAAGATTTGAACCGGGAGTCAGCAGCATGTCAGCCACACTGTTAGCTAGGGGTGATGGAATACCAGAGGTACGTTCATACGTTATGCACTTACTATACACTTACTTTATCAGACTTAGTTTTACTGTACAAATTGTGATAACGTAGGCTCAGTCTGACCAATATATTTGCTTTACAACTTTAATTTGACTGTACTTGCATTTTACAGGTTACAGACACTTCTAATAATTTTATTTTCATATGTACTTTTATTAGTGAATGATGTGTGTTAGTATAAATAATTGTAGTTTTTGTTAGATAGTTGAAATGGTGTGACAATAGTAATTATTAATTCATCTGCACTGTAGGCAGGAGGACACATTGGGGGGGGGGGCATGCTCCCACCTGCCACCTCCATCATATAATAATAATTTTTGTTACTACAGATTGATGAAGACTTCTCACTTTTGCTTGTTCCATTTGGTGACGATGACCCAGCAGTTATTGGTGAGAAGAACAATATCACAATCACTGTGTTGGCCAACGATGATCCGTATGGCATCATTCAATTCAAGTTAGATCCAACCATCGTGTATATTGGTGAGTTACTCACACACACTACACACTACACGCTACACACTACACACACATACACACACACACAACACACACACACACACACACAATGATCCATATGGCATCATTCAGTTCAAGTTTGATCCAACCATTGTGTATATTGGTGAGTTACCCACATACACTACACACACTAAACACTACACACACACAACACAGACACACACACACACACACACACTACACACACATGATGATACATATGGCATCATTCAGTTTACGTTTGATCCAATCATGTATATTGGTGAGTTGCACACACACTACACACTACACACACACACACACAAACGGACACACAAACACACACACACACAAACACGCACACACACACACGCACACACTCGCACAGACACACACTCGCACAGACACACACACACATTCAGTTCAAGTTTGACCCAACCATCATGTATATAGGTCAGTTATATAGTGACTAGGAAAACACACACACATCACACACAGACACACACAGACACACACTACACACACAGATACACATAGACACACTACACACACAGACACAAATCACACACACACACACATCACACACATCACACACACACACACACATCACATCACACACACACACATACATCACACACACACACACATCACACACACAAACACACATCACACACACATACACACACACATCACACACACACTGATCCTTACAGCATCATTCAGTTCAAATTTCACCCAACCATCATGTATATTGGTGAGTTATAAACCCACATGCACATGACACACACAAACATGCATACACACCCAAACTTGCATACACACACACACATTCATTCACACACACAT
The DNA here is from genome assembly GCF_016097555.1 of Gigantopelta aegis. Lineage (NCBI taxonomy): Eukaryota > Metazoa > Mollusca > Gastropoda > Neomphalida > Peltospiridae > Gigantopelta > Gigantopelta aegis. The sequence goes on from NC_054700.1 coordinate 47,399,694, forward strand.
ACACACACACACATAAACACCCAATTTACAAATTTATTCCAAAAACAAATCCGTTTAAGCATTTATGGTGGTGCCCATAATGTTTGACATTTATAATCATCATTTCTTCATCTTATTTTTTTTTCCAATTGTATATTATCCACAGAAACATAGGTATGGGGATTCCTGATTCATCGCCTTACATTTTTTTTTTTTTGCACGTTAACCATACCTGTATGACCAGCATTTATTTGCATGTCTTCTCTGCCAGCTGAAAGTACGGAGACGAAGAAGCACACCGTGGACATCCAGGTTGAGAGACACCGCGGCACATTTGGGACGGTTAGCGTCATCTGGACGCTGTCCCGAGGAGCGGAAGCTGACCTGACGCCAACAACCGGGAAACTGACCTTTTATCAGGGAGAATCACAGAAGGCCATCACTCTTGAGTCGAAGCAGGATGATGTGAGTTGGTTATTCAGTGAAACATGTTTAAACCGGATCACATCGGGGACATCATATTTATCCTGTTAAGACAGGATCCGGTGTTTAAAGGGTCGCGTTATAGAATTTTGAAAATTGGAATGAATGAATGAATGAATGAATGAATGAATGAATGAATGAATGAATGAATGTTTAACGACACCCCAGCACAAAAATACACATCGGGTGTCACAAACGGTAAGTATAGAAAATGTGTTTTTTAACGACGTGCTCAACTCATTTATGGTTATATGGCATCAGACATATGGTTAAGGACCACACAGATATATAGAGAGGAAACCCGTTGTCGCCACTTTATGGGCTACTCTTTTCGATTAGCAGCAAGGGATCTTTTATATGCACCATCCCACAGACAGGATAGTACATATCACGGGCTTTGTTACACCAGTTGTGGAGCACTGGCTGGAACGAGAAATAGCCCAATGGGTCCACCGATGGGGATTGATCCCAGACTGACCATGCATCAAGTGAATGCTTTACCACTGGGCTACGGAGCTATGGAGACCAAGAAACCTGGCCAGTTCAAGGTCTGGTTTAGACTCACTATAGTTATTTCCATGCTTATAACCAATTAAATTCAAGTATGCTGTCTTGGGCACACACCTCAGCTATTTGGACTGTCTGTCCAGGCTAGAGGGATAGTGGTTAGTTGTTAGTCATTAGTGAAGTTGGTATATTCGTCTTACACTACCCATTAAGTCATTAAACTTGCTCTGAGTGGGAGATAGTACTGGGATGCGAGCCCCATACTACCAGACTTTCACCCGGCCCACCCCCCACTACCCCCTTTCCTTTCTTTCCTTTGAATTCTATCTTATTTCTTGTCAATCTGGTAGCTACACTACACCTCACCACCAAGGGCAGTATGAGGTGAATGCTTAAATAAAGAATTTATTTTTAAAATCTTCCAAAACATCCTAATGACGGTGAGTAATAAACAGAATACCCAACTTACTATTTATCTTGCAGCAGTGATGGTAGTTGGGGGGGGGGGGGGGGGGGGTGGGGGGGTCCAGTTTCTCTCTCTTTATTTAGCTGGAGAAGGTTGTGCCGTGTTATTTTAAGCTTTTTAATTTCTTTGAATATTAATTATTTCATACTATCCGTTGAATTTCCCACACATTAATACTGGTTTCAATGCCACAAATAGATTTGGATAGCCTTATAACGTTCATGTTACATGCAGACTGCATTAGAATTGTCTATTCATGTAACTAACATTTCTTGTTTTATTTCTGAAGATTCCTGAGATAGACGAGAGATACAAAGTAGAGCTAAGTCCACCATTCGGAGGCGCTCGATCGGGACTTCCGAGAATGGCGACAGTCATCATCAAGGAAAATGATAACCCAATCGAATTCACAAGTAAACCATTCTGATGTACTCTGTTACCAATCATAAACAACGTTATACTGTATGAAAAGCTCAAATTGAGTTAAATAACATGTTCTATAATTCATGACACATCATTTATTAAAAAAGACATCGTGGAAAATGATAACCCAATCGAATTCACAAGTAAACCATTTCGACGTACTCTGCAACCAAACACAAATTAAATTATACTGTATGAAAATCTTAAATTGGGACAAATTAAACAAAATGTTCTATAATTCTAAACATTATTTAAATACATACGGAAAAACGATAACCCAATCAAATTCACAAATAAACCAGTACTCGTTAACCAAACATAAATTACATTCTACTGTATTAAAATCCCAATATTCTTTCTGTGTAATTTCAGCAAATCTGGTCTATGCTCATGAACCTGAGACTGTGGTGCTGACCATCAAGCGAAGGGGCATGTTGTACAAGTCAGCGTACGTCCACTATCGGACTCTGGATGGGTCAGCCTCGTCTCTGACCGGAGACTACCAGGAGATAGCCGACACTCAGATGACCTTCGGTACTCAGAAGGACACCAAGACGATAGCCGTGTCCATCCTCAATGATGACTTGCCAGAAGGAAATGAAACATTCTCTGTACAGCTCTTCGATACTGGAGGTATAATCGTCATACATTCTTCATATAGCTCTTTGATACTGGAGGTATAATCATAATACATTCTTCATACAGTTCTGTGGTACTGGAGGTATAATCATCATACATTCTTCATACAGTTCTTTGGTACTGGAGGTATAATCATAATACATTCTTCATACAGTTCTGTGGTACTGGAGGTATAATCATAATACATTCTCCATACAGTTCTGTTGTACTGGAGGTATAATCATAATACATTCTTCATACAGTTCTGTGGTACTGGAGGTATAATCATAATACATTCTCCATACTGGAGGTATAATCGTAATACATTCTCCATACAGTTCTGTGGTACTGGAGGTATAATCATAATACATTCTTCATACAGTTCTGTGGTACTGGAGGTATAATCATCATACATTCTCCATACAGTTCTGTGGTACTGGAGGTATAATCATAATACATTCTCCATACAGTTCTGTGGTACTGGAGGTATAATCATCATACATTCTTCATACAGTTCTGTGGTACTGGAGGTATAATCATAATACATTCTGCATACAGTTCTGTGGTACTGGAGGTATAATCATAATACATTCTTTATACAGTTCTGTGGTACTGGAGGTATAATCATAATACATTCTTCATACAGTTCTGTGGTACTGGAGGTATAATCATAATACATTCTTCATACAGTTCTGTGGTACTGGAGGTATAATCATTATACATTCTTCATAGAACTCTTTGATACTGGAGTTATAATCATAATACATTCTTCATATAGCTCTTTGGTACTGGAGGTATAATCATCATACATTCTTCATACAGCTCATCGATACTGGAGGTACAATCATAATACATTCTTCATACAGTTCTGTGGTACTGGAGGTATAATCATCATACATTCTCCATACAGTTCTGTGGTACTGGAGGTATAATTGTAATACATTCTTCATACAGTCCTGATTTACTGGTGGTATAATCATGATACATTCTCCATACAGTTCTGTGGTACTGGAGGTATAATCATAATACATTCTTCATATAGCTCTTTGGTACTGGAGGTATTATCATCATACATTCTTCATACAGTTCTGTGGTACTGGAGGTATAATCATAATACATTCTCCATACAGTTCTGTTGTACTAAAGGTATAATCATAATACATTCTTCATACAGTTCTGTGATACTGGAGGTATAATCATCATATATTCTTCATACAGTTCTATGGTACTGGAGGTATAATCATAATACATTCTTCATACAGTTCTGTGGTACTGGAGGTATAATCATAATACATTCTTCATACAGTTCTATGATACTGGAGGTATAATCATAATACATTCTTCATATAGCTCTTTGGTACTGGAGGTATAATCATAATACATTCTTCATACAGTTCTATGGTACTGGAGGTATAATCATAATACATTCTTCATATAGCTCTTTTATACTGGAGGTATAATCATAATACATTCTTCATACAGTTCTATGGTACTGGAGGTATAATCATAATACATTCTTCATACAGTTCTTTGATACTGGAGTTATAATCATCATGCATTCTTCATAGAACTCTTTGATACTGGAGTTATAATCATAATACATTCTTCATACAGCTCTTTAATACTGAAGGTATAATCTTAATGCTTTCTTTATCTTGTTCTTTGGTACTGGAGGTATAATCATAATGCATTCATCATACATCTGTTTGACATCTGTTTGATACTGGAGGTATAATCATGATAAATTCTTCACAAAGCTCTTTGATACTGGAAGTATAATCTTAATGCATTCTTCATACAGCTCTTCGACACTGGAGGTACAATTGTTTCAATGAATCACTGCACATTTCTACATGGATTCCAACTAATATTGAATGAAATGATGAAAATACATGGTGAAAGTTTTCAGGCCAGCTCGTTTTCCCTAAATGTATTCATCGTTTTTGTCAGAATGCGAAAAATATGCTTCAGCACTTGGATGGGAATGGGATGTTTTCAGTCTGATGTGCTTATGAAAATAAGAGAGCACATGTCAACTCTATGTGGTCAAGAATTAAAAAACAAAAACAAATAAACTGTATATTAATGTTTGCCAAAAATGAATAAGTATAAATTCTTTTACAAATTTTGTAATTTGTGTTTTTCCATTTCAGAAAATAATGGTAAGTTTCTATGTTGTGATGTTTTTCAGTGGATATATGTATTTCATGATAGCATCACATTGTTTTTTATCGCATAACTATAAAAATTTAAATAATTAACAAAACAAAAAACAGAAGATATTTTGTAAAATCGGCTTTTGATTTAAAAATTACTTTGTATAATCCAAACAACCATTATCAGTCAACATTTTATGTTAGTTTTTAAAATGTTTTAATAGTTAGCAATCAAAAGAAATAAAAAGTGGGATCTTTATGAGTTGTTTGGGTTAAATTTAATAATATATTTGTCAAAGGTGACCCATTAATATAAATATAATTTGTCTTATATATACTGAACCAAATAAGAAATGTAACAATAATTATTCTTACTATATTTTTAGAATACAAAATAAACATGATAAGTTTCTTATTTGGTTTAATATATATCAGTATATAACTATTAAACTATTTCATACTGTGTTGAATATGGTCGTGTTTGTAAATCTATGTCTTTCTGAGTGTTGTATTTTTACACCAGTGCATTTGTATAGACATCAGAAGTTATGGGTCAGTGGGGCACTGCCCTCCACCAGTTCTAAAGCTGGAGGGGACAGTATGCTTTAGCTTCCTCCCAGATGAAAACCGATCTAAATATCGGTTTGAATGAACATTTTTTTTAATCCGACAGTTCACAAGAATGTAGCTCATAATTCTCCATGTTTGTAGAAAATACAACAAAAGTTGATTACAAACATTCTAAATTGTTAAATATAATATTATATATGACCTCACATTTAATAACTGGTCCCACCATTTTGATCCTCCAGTCATTGGCATCTTCCAATGCAGGGCGGGATTTAGCTCAGTCAGTTGAGTGCTCGCTTGAGGTGCTTGTGTCGCAGGATCGAGCAACCTCTGTGGAACCATTCAACTGATTGGGTTTTTTCTTGTTCCAATCACAACTGGACAAAGGCTGTGGTATGTGCTTTTCTGTCTGTGGGAAAGTGCATATAAAAGATCCCTTGCTTTATCAGGAAAAATGTAGTGGGTTTTCTCTAATGACTATGTGTCAGAATTACAAAATATTTGACATCCAGTAGCCGATGATTAATTAATCAATGTGCTCTAATGATGTCATTAAACAAACAAAAAACTACTACTTTTCCTTCCAATGCATGTGATTTGAAATGCACATGAGCAATTTTATTGCTAGTAATTAACTTATGCACAGATTCATGTGGGCAGTACACAATATGTTATTATTTATAATGATAACAGTGCATCCAATCCACTTATTTGCATGAATGTGTCATGCTTGCTTTGAAATTTTAAAACATTTTTTTATGATGTATCATTTATTTAGTTTTATTCTGCAACCACTGTTTCTATTGGCCAATTATGCTGACCAATTAAAACAAAGTCATACACGTATATGTATACTAGCAGATTATGACTTTTGATGTCACACCTGTGATGTCACATGCATAGCTACGTTACAAAATCACTCATTTGATTTCTAGGTCATTGTACAATGTTTGTAAAATAAAAAAAAAATTGTTTTTTCCCTCAATATATAATGTTTTGCAGGATGAAAATAATAACTAGTCAATAACATAGGATATCAGTTTTATCCTGTTCAGTCCAAATGGGAAATTCCGCTTGGTAAGCCTCGTGGAATTTCCCATTCTTACCTTTGCAGGATAAAGCCAATATCCTATGTCGTTAACTAGTTCTTCTCTATCTATTATGTGTAAATATCAACTAGTTTTCTATAGAGGAAAGAATTAACTCGGTCATTTTTAGAAGATGCTAAACTTATTAGTCGTTATGACTATGCCACTAACTTGTGAAAACTGTTAAACTTTAATACTTTCACATACACTTAAATATGTAAATGATGTATCACTTCATTTACATCATTTATTTACCTTAGTCTGACACCCAATAGACGATACATTTTTCATGCTAGGATGTCATTAAACATTCACTTGTTCGTTTATTCATTCGTTCATTCATTCATTCATTCATTCATTCATTCATTCATTTTTTCATCCATACATTCATTCATTCATTCCATCCATCCATCCATCCATCCATCCATCCATCCATCCATCCATCATAAATGATGCACAGTTCACATATCTACAGTTGTAAATGGGTGGAAATGTTTACTGGTTTTCTACCAGTATTGAAGGTTTATTCACCATATTAACATGGAGTTCATAAAATAATTCATGAAATCTATTTACAATTTATACCTCTAAATGATTTTCACAGGTGATTTTATCTTCAATAACAACTCAAAGGTGACCATTGTGATTCTGAGTAATGATGATGCTTACGGAGTTTTCCACTTTGCTGACCCTCTACAGAAAGAAGCTGAGGAGGGGAACACGATCTATTTTGAGTAAGTTTGTATTGTTATTTCAAGAGGTGGGATCTAGCTGGTTGTAGGAGGGTAAATTAAAAAAACCCGACACCCTTTAACTTTTGTCCGAACCGTTCTAAATTAGCATTCAATCACCTTAATTTTTTCGAACATAATGCAAAACAATTACTCCAATCTTCAGGCTTAATTCTTCTTTTGAGAAATTTCTAAATTTTACCTCCGTCTCTTCGGCCGTATCACGGTCCACCAACAACAGGTCTTCTGCTCTCCTTCAGTGTCGTAAATGAGAATCCCCCCTTCCCCTCCCCTCCCCCTCCTGTCTTGGACGCAAGAACTTGCTTAGCAAGAACTTGCACCCATGACAGACATGTGCTACAACAGCTTGCTCTGAATGTGCATGTTAAACTCTCTGACCTGACCTGCGACCTGACCTGCTGACCTGACCTGAGTGCTTGCCTGAGATGATTTGGTCATGGAATCGGATCACCTTTTTTACTGGGGGGTTTTCTGTTTTGTCTCAACCAGTGCCCCACAACTGTCAAAGACTTGTCATGTCTGTGGGATTGTGTATATAAAAAGAGCTCTTGTTTTTAATGGAAATATGTAGAGGGTTTTCTCTGAAGACTATGTGTCAGAATTACTAAATGTTTGTTTCTTCAATTACAGTAGAATCTCATTGGGTCGAACTCGCTAGGGTCGAATATACAACACAACGCTCAAACCAAAAATGAAGTCCCGAGTTACACTTACTGTACGTAAACTGAATGGTTAGATCGAACTACCCGATGGGTCGAACACTTTCTTGAGCACTGACGAGTTTCGCGCCAATGGGATTCAACTGTATATGCTAAGTGCCAAAGATCTACCAGACGAGGTTCGAGTCAACGGGATTCAACTGTATATGCTAAGTGCCAAAGATCTACCAGACGAGGTTCGAGTCAACGGGATTCAACTGTATATGCTAAGTGCCAAAGATCTACCAGACGAGGTTCGAGTCAACGGGATTCAACTGTATATGCTAAGTGCCAAAGATCTACCAGACGAGGTTCGAGTCAACGGGATTCAACTGTATATGCTAAATGCCTAAGATCTACCAGACAAGGTTCGAGTCAACGGGATTCAACTTTATATGCTAAGTGCCAAAGATCTACCAGACAAGGTTCGAGTCAACGGGATTCAACTGTATATTCTAAATGCCTAAGATTTACCAGACAAGGTTCGAGCCAATGGGATTCAACTGTATATGCTAATTCCTAAGATCTACCAGATAAACACTGTGTTTATAAGATGTAAAAGCATTAATTTGTTTTCATACAATCTTCATTGTCTTTTATCATTTTAATTTTTTATCAGTGACATCTGTTTTACTTTGACAGTATAATGCGAGATCGAGGAACGTATGGCGAAATGGATCTTTCCTGGGAAGTCCGAGACTTCTTGACCAATCGTCCAGTGCCTGAGAGGACAGAGTTCGCGAAGTCAAGCGGAGTTATTCGATTTAAACCACGGATCGGGAAATATCCTCTGGCCATTCGCCCTTTGCCTGACAATGTACCAGAGAGTGACAAGAGATACAAAATTGTTCTCACAGGAATAAAAGGTTTGTGATTCATGAGGTTTTGGCTAACAGAACCTACCAACATTAATATTAATATTACAGTTTTGTGAGGGCCATTTAAGGTTTATAGTTAGGCCTTACAAATAATATATTTTCTGCAGGTTGGAATAGCATTTTCTTACCCACCCGTGTTAGAGATGACCCATTGTAGATCAATATAATCGCCAGCATTAATATCACTTCTGATGGCTGTTCCGAGGTCATTACCCAAGTGTCCTGAGGAACATAAACGAATGATGACATTTTAGTATACCATTTATGTCTGTACCTAAGGCTGAGGTTCTTTGTTTAGTGTTTTCCCATTAAACTGTACTTTGAACAAATTACTGCGAGATCGGGGAACATATGGGGGGGGGGGGGGGGGGGTCAGAACTTGAATAATACACCCGTGCCTGTTGGTATATCTAAATCCATATCTAACTACTGGTAAAACAATTGCTTGCCTCTTTTCATCATTTATACCACTCACTTTCTATTTCAGCTTTTCAAACTACACATCTTAAAACACTTTTATTGTTAACGGCAAAAAAACCCACAGTATGTTAAATATTTTTCAGTTGTGGTTGGCAGAACGGACGTTGTACTTGGTAGGCTTGATACAACAAAGACAGAGGCTTCCTTACTGGTCAAAGCCAGCGACGAGCCGTATGGTAGATTTGCGTTTCCACCTAACTCGCGGGAAAAGAGCATCGCAGAAGACTTTGTTCCAGGACAGGAGGAGACAACCAAGGCGACGTTTACAGTTGAAAGGTGGCAAGGCTCCATTGGTAGAGTTGAGGTGTGTGTGTTTGGATATTAAAACTGAAACCGGCCTCAGTGGCGCAGTGGTTAAACCATCAGGCTAGGCTCCATTGGTAGAGTTGAGGTGTGTGTGTTTGAATGTTGAAACTGAAACTGGCCTCAGTGGCGCAGTGGTTAAACCATCAGGCTAGGCTCCATTGGTAGAGTTGAGGTGTATGTGTTTGGATATTAAAACTGAAACCGGCCTCAGTGGTTAAACCTTCAGGCTAGGCTCCATTGGTAGAGTTGAGGTGTGTGTGTTTGAATGTTGAAACTGAAACTGGCCTCAGTGGCACAGTGGTTAAACCATCAGGCTAGGCTCCATTGGTAGAGTTGAGGTGTGTGTGTTTGGATATTAAAACTGAAACCGGCCTCAGTGGTTAAACCTTAAGGCTAGGCTCCATTGGTAGAGTTGAGGTGTGTGTGTTTGAATGTTGAAACTGAAACTGGCCTCAGTGGCACAGTGGTTAAACCATCAGGCTAGGCTCCATTGGTAGAGTTGAGGTGTGTGTGTTTGAATGTTGAAACTGAAACTGGCCTCAGTGGCGCAGTGGTTAAACCATCAGGCTAGGCTCCATTGGTAGAGTTGAGGTGTGTGTGTTTTGTTGTTAAAACTGAAACCGGCCTCGGTGGTGCAGTGGTTAAGCCATCAGGCTACTGGCTGGTAGGTACAGGGTTTTGCAGCCCGGTACTGGCTCCAACCAAGAGCGAGTTCTTAAGAGCTCGGTGGATAGATGTAAGGCCACTAAACCCTCTTTTTCTCTCACTAACCACTAACCAACTAATAACTAACCCACTGTCCTGGACAGACAGCCCTGATAGCTGAGGTGTGTGTGCCCAGGACAGCGTACTTGAGCCTTAATTGGATATAAGCATGGAAATAAATTGAAATAAATAAATAAATAAAACTGAAATTGCCAAATGTCTTTGGACTTACATTTGAAATGTTGGATATTAAAACATTTCAAATTTCTCTAGTCAGTGCTGCCAGGTGGTAGTGATATTTATAGTCCGTCCCATCATTGTATAAAAATCTTTTGTGTAAATAATTTCAGTTTGGTAACTAAGTAGAAAAATAAAAGTGTTTTGGAAATAACAAAACAAAAACCCCTATTTTTGTGTGCAATTTACAAAACAATCGGCTCAGAAATAAATAACTTGTAGTTAATTCCATAGTATGGAAAAAAGGCATTCCACGTGGGACAGACTATAAATTAAAATTAAAAATGTGACAATGTTTAATTTCAAATGCTAGATAGTAAAAATACTTAATTTTCAAATAACCAAAGATTATGATGCTTCATGTTGGGAAACATGATTAATTTAAAATTCAAAGTAATGAATAGTTGTATGACATACAAGTTGGTGTAGCCACAATTTGGTCAGTTGTACATTTGAAATTTAGTTAAAATAAGGGGTCATCTTGAGAAATTATTTGTCATAAATAAAACAAATCCATGAACTGTAATGTTTGAACACAGATATAATCAATTTTATTTTTTTGCTTGTGTGCAGGTCTTGTGGGACACATTTTCTGACAGAATGGGAGGCAACCCACCAAAGCTGATAGACTTGATGTTCGTCGGGATTCGGCCAGCATCGCTAACTACAGTCCCAACCAAGAGAAGACCCTCCACTGGAACAAATGTCTACTTATTTACTGGCTCACCAAGTATGTATGTTTATGTTCATTCATCCATCGTTCCATCCATCCATCCATCCATCCATCCATCCATCCATCCATCCATCCACTCATCTATCCCATCCCAGTCTGTCCCTGTCCCCAAACCCTAACCCCAAACCAACCCAAACCAATCCAAGTCTATTCACCCATCAAACATATGTATACACCAGGCTGATTGCTCACCCACATTGTCACTTATCCATCTTTCAGTCTGGTTTTCTCTCTAAGACTATATGTGAAATTAACAAATGTTTAACATCCAATAGCCGATGATTAATAAATCAATGTGCTCCAGTGGTGTAGTTAAACAAAGCAAACTTTAACCATCTTTCAATCTGTCTATCCATCCATGTAACCATTTATCTGTCCATCTGTCCATCTATCCATCCATTCATTCATCTATCCCACTATGATCCACCCACCCATCCATTCATCCATCTGCCTATCCATCTACATGTATCTGTCTATTCACCCAACAATCCATCCAACCATTCATCCACCACCCCTACCCCATCCACCTTTCCATTCAATTAATTCCCCCCTCATCCATCCATCCATCCATCTGTCCAATAATCCATCCATCCATTCATCCATCCATCCATCCATCCTCCCAACTCACCCACCCTCCCATCCATCCTTCCATCCATCCATCCATCCACCAACTCACCCACCCTCCCATCGATCTATCCATCCATCCATCTATCCATCCATCCATCCTTCTATCCATCCATCCAACTCACCCACCCTCCCATCCATCCATACACCTATCCATCCATCCTTCTATCCATCCATCCATCCTTCTATCCATCCACCCATCCTATCCATCCATCCATCCATCCATCCTTCTATCCATCCATCCTTTTATCCATCCTTTTATCCATCCATCCATCCACTCAACCACCCATCCATCCATCCATCCATCCACCCATCCACCCGACCACCCATCCATCCATCCACCCATCCACCCGACCACCCATCCATCCATCCACCCATCCATCCATCCATCCATCCATCCATCCATCCATCCATCCACCCATCGACCCGACCCACCCATCCATCCATCCACCCATCCACCCGACCACCCACCCATCCACCCACCCACCCGACCAGACATGTATAATAACCTTGGTCTTCTCACGTACTTCAGGAGACTACATCACTGTCCCTAGTCAGAACCAGCCTTCGGCCAATGACATCAGGAGTGGCTTCAGTCTCAGTGCCTGGCTTCAGCCGATGACGTCGTCCAACGGGTACATCATCGCCAAGACAAACGGCGATACATACCACAGCTACAGCCTCAAGTTGACCACCACGCCCTTTCAGACAACATTCCAGCTGACCTTCTCCACGGCTGAACAGGTAAGTTGTTTAAAGTCATGGAGTTTAGTTCTCGAACTGGATGTGCGGCTGGTCTGAGATCGATCCCCGTTGGTGGGTCCATTGGGCTATTTCTCGCTCCTGCTAGTGTACCACGACTGGTACATCAAAGGCTGTGATATGTGCTATCCTGTCTATCGGATGGTGCATATAAAAGATCCCTTGCTGCTAATCGAAAAGAGTAGCCCATGAAGTGGCGATAGCAGGTTTCTGTGTGGTCCTTAACCATATGTCAGACACCATATAACCGTAAATAAAATGTGATGAGTGCGTCGTTAAATAGAACAATTCCTTCCTTGTACTTGCAGGAGAATCATGTAATTCCCTTCTCGGTAACCAAAAACATCCAAGATGGCGGCTGGCATCATGTTCTGGTTTCTGTGGTGAATGCTACAATGAATGCTTACCTGGATGGGAAGAGTATCTTCACTAGGTAACCTCACAATATTTTCATGTATTTTGTATATTTGTCTAAACGTCTTTCTTCCCTTTTGTTATGCCATTGAAGCAGCAGTTTTAATTACCTTCTCACTAGCTAGACCATATGTCAGAATAATCATGTAAGCCACCGAATACATGTACAGTCAAACCTGCTGTTGTGGGCCACCCGTAATAAGCAGCCACCTGTGTTAAGAGGTCACCTGTGCTGAGTGGCCACATCCCACTCCCCAAATCATCTAATAAAGTATAAACTAACCTGTATTAAGCAGCCACTTATCTTAAAAGGCCTGTTTTTATACCCCTTTTGGTGTCTTGTTCACAAGTTTGACTGTAGTGGTATACTGTCAACTCGATTAATATTGTAATGTTTATTTTTCCGTAAATGCTTACCTTAATGCATGTTCACGATGACTATATTTTGTGAAGAACCATTGGGTATTTGCAATGCATATTTGCAAAAAAATAATGTGTACGTATGATTTGTGCAATTTGAGGTTGGGTATGATACAGTACGAAATATACACACACATCCTTCCCACCCCCCTGTGTTGAAGTGTCATTAAATATAAAAATTTGTCTTGCATTTATGAAGTAAAGAGATGAAATGTAGGTATTACTTTTCTGATGGGGTGGGTCGTAGCCCAGTGGTAAAGAGCTAACTTGATGCGAGGTCGGTCTGAGATCGATTCCCATCATTGGACCTGTTGGGCTATTTCTCATTCTAGCCAGTGCACCATGACTGGTATATTAAAGGCTGTGGTATGTGCTATCTTGTCTGTGGGATGGTGCATATAAACGATTCCTTGCTATTAATGGAAAAATGTAGCAGGTTTGCTCTCTAAGATTATATGTCAAATTACCAAATGTTTGACATTCAATAGCTGATGATTAAGAAATCAATGTGCTCTAGTGGTGTTGTTAAACTAAAACAAACAAACTTTTCTGATGGTATCAACTTTTGCATTAAAGTTTAATGTTAAAAGTTTCACTTTTAGTTAAATTTTTCACAAACAGTCCTAGTTCAATGAAACTTAGTTTAGATAGTACTAAACCAAATATCTGGCTGGGTCAAAGTTTGAGGTGCACTTAACTTTTGATAGAGCAGTTAATACCACAAGTCCTGCCATTAGTGATAAATGTGAGAGCATTTGTTGTGATAAAATGTTGTTTCATCTGGCCAGTAAATTAATGTAATTTAGTTTGAACTAGTGTCAGTGTACCAACTACCGTTGTGCTTGAAACATGTTTGAGATGCTACTAAAAACAGCATGACAATTTTTGCGTGGAACTAGAGTAGTCATAGGCGCTACCCATTTTTTACAGATTCACTTTAAAGGTGAGGGGTGGTAGCATTTATATCTGTGGTCTATATGTTGATTGATACGCAGCAGGTATGAGTTTCAGCCACATATGTTACTATTGTCATCTATGGGATATGATTTGGTGGTATACACCCTATATAGTTGCATCAAATTTGATTATGGTAGGTGAGAACTTTAATTCAAATGAATTCTTGTTTTTCTGTCTGTCTCCCAGCAACCTGGTAGGCAACTATGTGGAGGATGTGTCAGGGGAGCTGCTAGTCGGGGCTAACGCTCGGGGAACCGACAGGTTTACGGGATACATGCAGGATGTCCGCATTTTCCTCCGCAGCCTGGAGCAGAAGTAAGTAGTTCTTCAGAATTAAGTACCCATGTCTCTGCAGCCTATAGCAGAAGTAACTGTCATTGTTAAGGGTACTTATTTCATTGCAGACTGTAACAGAAGTAACTGTTATTGTTATGGGTACTTGTTTCTTTGCAGCCTATAGCAGAAGTTACTGTCATTGTTATGGGTACTTGTTTCTTTGCAGCCTATAGCAGAAGTAACTGTTATTGTTATGGGTACTTGTTTCTTTGCAGCCTATAGCAGAAGTAACTGTCATTGTTAAGGGTACTTGTTTCTTTGCAGCCTATAGCAGAAGTAACTGACATTGTTACGGGTACTTATTTCTTTACAGCCTATAGTAGAAGTAACTGTCATTGTTAAGGGTACTTGTTTCTTTGCAGCCTATAGCAAAAGTAACTGTCATTGTTAAGGGTACTTGTTTCTTTGCAGCCTATAGCAGAAGTAACTGTCATTGTTATGGGTACTTGTTTCTTTGCAGCCTATAGCAGAAGTTACTGTCATTGTTAAGGGTACTTATTTCTTTGCAGCCTATAGCAAAAGTAACTGTCATTGTTAAGGGTACTTATTTCTTTGCAGCCTATAGCAGAAGTAACTGTCATTGTTAAGGGTACTTATTTCTTTGCAGCCTATAGCAGAAGTAACTGTCATTGTTAAGGGTACTTATTTCTTTGCAGCCTATAGCAAAAGTAACTGTCATTGTTAAGGGTACTTGTTTCTTTGCAGCCTATAGCAGAAGTTACTGTCATTGTTAAGGGTACTTGTTTCTTTGCAGCCTATAGCAGAAGTTACTGTCATTGTTAAGGGTACTTGTTTCTTTGCAGCCTATAGCAGAAGTTACTGTCATTGTTATGGGTACTTGTTTCTTTGCAGCCTATAGCAGAAGTAACCTTCATTGTTAAGGGTACTTGTTTCTTTGCAGCCTATAGCAGAAGTAACTGACATTGTTAAGAGTACTTGTTTCTTTGCAGCCTATAGCAGAAGTAACTGACATTGTTAAGAGTACTTGTTTCTTTGCAGCCTATAGCAGAAGTAACTGACATTGTTAAGAGTACTTATTTCTTTGCAGCCTATAGCAGAAGTTACTGTCATTGTTAAGGGTACTTATTTCTTTGCAGCCTATAGCAGAAGTAACTGACATTGTTAAGAGTACTTGTTTCTTTGCAGCCTATAGCAGAAGTAACTGTCATTGTTAAGGGTACTTATTTCTTTGCAGCCTATAGCAGAAGTTACTGTCATTGTTAAGGGTACTTATTTCTTTGCAGCCTATAGCAGAAGTAACTGACATTGTTACGGGTACTTATTTCTTTGCAGCCTGTAGCACAAATAAATCACTGTTTATAATGCCCATAGCTTTGCAACCTAATGAATTAACTAACATATTCTAAAGTAACTTTCAATATTTAGGATTTTAGCTAAGCACTATGTGACATATGGAGAATACTACATGAGTTGCTGTTAGATACCAGTTATCTCACAGTAAAGTGCTTCAAAATGTGTCTAATGCAGGGCTCACACTGGAACAAATATTGGCTCAGCCAATTTTCAAATATAATGAGTATTTCCTTGAACATTATTTAAAATGAGGTTAATTTAAGGAATATTTTATTAGCCAAAGACTAAATGTTGTAGCCACTTTGTATAAAAATTAGCAGTTGGCTAATTTGGCAATGGACAGGGTGAGACATGCTAATGAGAAACAGCAAAACACAAGCATAGGGTGGGGTTTCTTTTACATACCCTCGAGAAACAGGTTTAAAAGATATTTAAATACATTTACCAACTGAAGCTCAATTAAAGTGCTTATGCATGCAGTTCACGTTCATCACAGAATAAACCATTTTAAATTAACTTGTCCATCACAGAGCAGTGACTGCCAGTCAGTTTTAATTGTGCTTATTTCATTGGATAAAATGGCTTTGGCATCTGGGTCTGAACAGAGAGTCATCACTATGGAGCAGCCAACCTCTGTGTGATATAAAAAATCGCACACATAACCCAAGGTTAGCTTAACCGTGCTTTGAACAACAAGACCTTGTAGTTTAAACCAGTGGCGTAGCGTGGTTTGCCAGTGCCCGGGGCAAGGCAAGTATTGCGCCCCCTAACCAGTGAACCATTAGCAATCCCCAAGTCCTTTCCACCAGTCCAGAATTTTGCATCCAGGGAAACCGCCCCGGTGACCCTGCCCACGCCACTGGTTTAAACTGTTCTGAAGTGTCATTAAACATTCTTTGCTCTCGCAGTGTTCTCTCCAACGGGTATGTGTTTCTAATTAACTAATCCTGACCAATGTAACTTTTGTTTCTTCTATCAGGGAGGTAGAGGAACTTTATCAGACCCCGGCTAAGGAGGACATCAGCCCTACATCGGGTATTCTCGTCTATAATCAGGGGGACAAGGTCCAGTCATTCACAGTCCATTCACTACAGGACATAGAGGAGGAGGGGAATGAAGTGTTTTCTATTGGAATCGTCTCGGTGAATAACGGAGCTTCCATCTCGGAAGCTGATGCCTTTGCAGCTCTCACAGGTACATGTAGTTAGATTATTTATGGTTGTGGAGCACTTGACTGAATGGGGGGGCAGGACGTAGCCCAGTGGTAAAGCGCTCGCCTCATGCGCAGTCGGTCTGGGATCAATCCCCGTTGATGGACCCATTGGGCTATTTCTCGTCCAGCCAGTGTACATATATACAAGCTTCGATTAGGAGTAGGCTATGTAGGTTTCTTCTTTTAAACATCGTTCCAGCCAGTGCTCCACAACTGGTATATTAAAGGCTGTGGTATGTGTTATCCTGTCTGTGGGATGGTGCATATAAAAGATGCCTTGCTGCTAATCGAAAAGAGTAGCCCATGAAGTGGCGACAGTGGGTTTCCTCTCTCATTATCTGCATCCTAGAGCAGAAGTAATTGTCACTGTTATTGATGCCCATTGCTTTTCATGCTCCCTTTTTAAATCTCAGTACAGAACACAACATCTCTAAATAGATAACCCATAAAGATAGGTAGGTAGGTAGGTAACTAGTTTTATGTGCTCATATACCACTGGGGTTTTGAACATGCCTATCCCGAGCCTGACCTCCGATAAGATCATGAGCCTGATTCGAGACAAGACTTGATTACTTAACAGATACTTTTGAAATTTTTATTTAAGTCCTAATAATAAATGGGGTGGGGGGGACCCATAAAATCAGACTTTTTACTTGCTCCTTTTGTATCCTTTTTTAGGGGTTTCACTGTACTTTTTACCATACTTTAAATATAGGTTTAATATATTATTTAATTTTCCTCTGTTAGTGTTGAAGAGTGACAATGCGAATGGTCTGTTTGGATTTCAAACTCCGTGCACCCCATCACGAACGAGCAACGAGGCCGACAACATCACGTGTGTGGTTGCTAGGCAACGTGGAGATGATGACACTGTGCGTGTAACCTGGGTCATTGAGAAATTCACGACTGCAGGATACGAGACTGCCACGCAGGATTTTCTTGATTACACAGGGACGCTTGTGTTCAGTCCTGGTGAAAGAACAAAGGTTTGTAGATTTAATCTTCTGCCTTTTTATCCCACTGACCCCTTTCCTTTCTCTCCTTTGAATTCCATTTCATTTCTTCCTGATCTGTCGGCTCCTATCTTTCAACTTCTTTCACTGTCCACCTCCACATCCCAGTCCTTGTCTCTCCAACTGTGACCAGTGCTTGTCTTGTGGCTATCTGTGCCACACTGGCCATTTCTCTGTTTGTATTTTGTGTAATAGGAAAAAAAAGTCCTAGTTGAATTTCATCCATAGTTGACAAGGACAGTAGGAGCTTTAAAATTGTTTTTTAATTCGAGTTTGAATAAGAAAGTAATTTTTTCTGAAGAATCCAGGATAATTGTTTGTTAAATGTGTCATAAGATTACCATATAACCGGAAATTTTTGCGGTCTTAATTTTTCGTGGTTTGGGGTATAAAAACATTTCAAGGTTTCTTATTTTCGTTGTTTGCCAAATCTAAATTGAAAGTGATTTTATTTTCACTTCGGCTGCCAGTTGTTCGATACTACCGACCTGTAAAGTTAAACAATAGAACAGTCACCTGTAGCCTAATTGGCCACTGTGATACCCGGTATGCTATTCAACAGACAACTGATCACAGTCTTTGATTTTGTGTAAAGCCAATTACGACGTATGTGTGAACAAAGCACTTAAGGACGCCATGAAGTCTAATTTTACCACATGGTATTCAAAGCGGGTTTCCCTGGCTATGAAACTCGGCGAAGTTGTAACGGACATCAAGATCGAAATGCGTACTTCGGCGATAAAACCAATTCATGCAAGGTGGATTATGAAAGTTATGGCAGAATTAAAAATATGCCAGGAAATGTTGAAATCTGCATTCATCCACCCCAGAATCTCTGATGCAGTGCGGGCGGACATTGACAAAAACAATATACGAAATTTAAAAATATTTCATTATATTCTACAAACAGTGAGATTCACGCAATAACTTTTTTTAAATTCTAACTTGTTATTTTGACTATACTATTCTCTTGTCGTATCTGGTGGACTGCGCATGACAGGAAATAAAATGTTCCGGTAAATTGTCCGTGTGTTATGGTTTTCACAATAAATATTTTAGTTAGAATTTGTTGATTTTTTCAAATATTTTCAAGGATTTATATTTTCGATGCTGACTACTTACCCTCGAAACCCACAAAAATAAAAATCCTCAAAAATTTCCGGTTATACGGTATTTTAAACAATATTTTACACATCTTTTAATTTCCTCTACAACTTTTTATTTTTAATTTTTAGATGATACAGTTCCAAATCAAAGATGACGATATACCAGAATTTTTTTTTTAATTTCCTCTACAACTTTTAATTTTTAATTTTTAGATGATATAGTTCCAAATCAAAGATGACGATATTCGAGAACAAAATTTAACTTTCCGTTACAAGATGTTATTTTTAATTTCCAGACATTACAGTTCCAAATCAAAGATGACGATATTCCAGAAGTCGCTGAAACGTTTCGAGTTCTGTTGTCCTCGGCAGCTTCTGATGACGGCGTCACTGGAACGACAAACACGAGTGGTGCCAGTATCGACCCCCGGGCGCAGGAGTCTCGTCTGGTGATCGAGGACACAGACTACCCACATGGACTGTTACAGTTCACCAATGCAGTGACACCTCCAAAACCAAGTGATCCCATGATCAGACCGGCTGACACCCCAGTCAAGGTTAGTTCTAGTTCAGTCTGTATGTGATGTGACACCTCCAAAACCAAGTGATCCCATGATCAGACCGGCTGACACCCTAGTCAAGGTTAGTTCTAGTTCAGTCTGTATGTAATGTGACACCTCCAAAACCAAGTGATCCCATGATCAGACTGGCTGACACCTCAGTCAAGGTTAGTTCTAGTTCAGTCTGTATGTAATGTGACACCTCTAAAACCAAGTGATCCCATGATCAGACCGGCTGACACCTCAGTCAAGGTTAGTTCTAGTTCAGTCTGTAATGTGACACCTCCAAAACAAGTGATCCCATGATCAGACCGGCTGACACCTCAGTCAAGGTTAGTTCTAGTTCAGTCTGTAATGTGACACCTCCAAAACAAAGTGGTCCCATGATCAGACCGGCTGACACCTCAGTCGAGGTTAGTTCTAGTTCAGTCTGTAATGTGACACCTCCAAAACAAAGTGGTCCCATGATCAGACCGGCTGACACCCTAGTCAAGGTTAGTTCTAGTTCAGTCTGTAATGTGACACCTCCAAAACAAAGTGGTCCCATGATCAGACTGGCTGACACCTCAGTCAAGGTTAGTTCTAGTTCAGTCTGTATGTAATGTGACACCTCCAAAACAAAGTGATCCCATGATCAGACTGGCTGACACCTCAGTCAAGGTTAGTTCTAGTTCAGTCTGTATGTAATGTGACACCTCCAAAACCAAGTGATCCCATGATCAGACCAGCTGACACCTCAGTCAAGGTTAGTTCTAGTTCAGTCTGTATGTAATGTGACACCTCTAAAACCAAGTGGTCCCATGATCAGACCAGCTGACACCCCAAGTCAAGGTTAGTTCTAGTTCAGTCTGTATGTGATGTGACACCTCCAAAACCAAATGATCCCATGATCAGACCAGCTGACACCCTAGTCAAGGTTAGTTCTAGTTCAGTCTGTAATGTGACATCTCCAAAACCAAATGATCCCATGATCAGACCAGCTGACACCCCAGTCAAGGTTAGTTCTAGTTCAGTCTGTATGTAATGTGACACCTCCAAAACCAAGTGATCCCATGATCAGACCAGCTGACACCCTAGTCAAGGTTAGTTCTAGTTCAGTCTGTAATGTGACATCTCCAAAACCAAGTGATCCCATGATCAGACCAGCTGACACCCCAGTCAAGGTTAGTTCTAGTTCGGTCTGTATGTAATGTGACACCTCCAAAACCAAGTGATCCCATGATCAGACCAGCTGACACCCCAGTCAAGGTTAGTTCTAGTTCAGTCTGTATGTAATGTGACACCTCCAAAACCAAGTGATCCCATGATCAGACCAGCTGACACCCCAGTCAAGGTTAGTTCTAGTTCAGTCTGTAATGTGACATCTCCAAAACCAAGTGATCCCATGATCAGACCAGCTGACACCCTAGTCAAGGTTAGTTCTAGTTCGGTCTGTATGTAATGTGTCTGTCCCATGTAATGTGACACCTCCAAAACCTGTATGTAAGTGATCCCATGATCAGACCAGCTGACACCCCAGTCAAGGTTAGTTCTAGTTCGGTCTGTATGTAATGTGACACCTCCAAAACCAAGTGGTCCCATGATCAGACCGGCTGACGCCCCAGTCAAGGTTAGTTCTAGTTCAGTCTGTAATGTGACATCTCCAAAACCAAGTGGTCCCATGATCAGACCGGCTGACACCCTAGTCAATGGGATTGTGAGATTGTGACTCTATATTATATGTGGGGCAGGACGTAGCTCAGTGGTACAGTGCTCGCTTGATGCATGGTCAGTCTGGGATTAATTCTCGTTCCAGCCAGTGAAGCATGACTGGTATATCAAAGGCTGTGGTATGTGCTGTCCTGTCTGTGGGATGGTGCATATAAAAGATCCCTTGCTGCTAATAAAAAAGAGTAGCCCATGAAGTGGCAACAGCAAGTTTCCTCTCTCAATATCTGTGTTGTCTGACACCATATAACCGTAAATAAAATGTGTTGAGTGGGTCGTTAAATAAAACATTTCCTTCCTTCTATATTATATGTATTCACTATTTTTAGATCCGTGCCAGTGAGGAAGCTGGGATTGTGTCTCTATATAATATGTATTCACTATTTCAGATCCATGCCAGTGAGGAGAGTGGGATTGTGTCTCTATATAATATGTATTCACTATTTCAGATCCGTTCCAGTGAGGAAGCTGGGATTGTGCCTCTGTATATTATATGTATTCACTATTTCAGATCCATGCCAGTGAGGAGAGTGGGATTGTGTCTCTACATAATATGTATTCACTATTTCAGATCTGTGCCAGTGAGGAAGCTGGGATTGTGTCTATATATTATATGTATTCACTGTTTCAAATCCGTGCCAGTG
This sequence comes from Gigantopelta aegis, assembly GCF_016097555.1. Taxonomy (NCBI): domain Eukaryota; kingdom Metazoa; phylum Mollusca; class Gastropoda; order Neomphalida; family Peltospiridae; genus Gigantopelta; species Gigantopelta aegis. The sequence goes on from NC_054700.1 coordinate 47,421,843, forward strand.
AGGAAGCTGGGATTGTGTCTATATATTATATGTATTCACTATTTCAGATCTGTGCCAGTGAGGAGGCTGGGATTATGTCTCTGTATTATATGTGTTCACCATTTCAGATTCGTGCCAGTGAGGAGGCTGGGATTGTGTCTCTGCTGGTTGTGCGAGCCCAGGGTTTGCTGGGCCAGGTGTCGGTGGAGTGGAGGACAGAGGATGGGACAGCTAAGAGTGAAGGGAGGAAGATTCCCCCCGATTATGTGGTGAGTGAAGGGAGGAAGATTCCCCCCGATTATGTGGTGAGTGAAGGGAGGAAGATTCCCCCCGATTATGTGGTGAGTACATCGGATCTTGACATACCTATCCAGGTGCATATGTTGGAATGTTAGCAGGGGGTGTGACTGTGGTGAGTGAAGGGAGGAAGATTCCCCCCGATTATGTGGTGAGTACATCGGATCTTGACATACCTATCCAGGTGCATATGTTGGAATGTTAGCAGGGGGTGTGACTGTGGTGAGTGAAGGGAGGAAGATTCCCCCCGATTATGTGGTGAGTGAAGGGAGGAAGATTCCCCCCGATTATGTGGTGAGTGAAGGGAGGAAGATTCCCCCCGATTATGTGGTGAGTGAAGGGAGGAAGATTCCCCCCGATTATGTGGTGAGTGAAGGGAGGAAGATTCCCCCCGATTATGTGGTGAGTACATCGGATCTTGACATACCTATCCAGGTGCAAATGTTGGAATGTTAGCAGGGGGTGTGACTGTGGTGAGTGAAGGGAGGAAGATTCCCCCCGATTATGTGGTGAGTACATCGGATCTTGACATACCTATCCAGGTGCATATGTTGGAATGTTAGCAGGGGGTGTGACTGTGGTGAGTGAAGGGAGGAAGATTCCCCCCGATTATGTGGTGAGTACATCGGATCTTGACATACCTATCCAGGTGCATATGTTGGAATGTTAGCAGGGGGTGTGACTGTGGTGAGTGAAGGGAGGAAGATTCCCCCCGATTATGTGGTGAGTACATCGGATCTTGACATACTATCCAGGTGCATATGTTGGAATGTTAGCAGGGGGTGTGACTGTGGTGAGTGAAGGGAGGAAGATTCCCCCCGATTATGTGGTGAGTACATCGGATCTTGACATACCTATCCAGGTGCATATGTTGGAATGTTAGCAGGGGGTGTGACTGTGGTGAGTGAAGGGAGGAAGATTCCCCCCGATTATTTGGTGAGTACATCGGATCTTGACATACCTATCCAGGTGCATATGTTGGAATGTTAGCAGGGGGTGTGACTGTGGTGAGTGAAGGGAGGAAGATTCCCCCCGATTATGTGGTGAGTACATCGGATCTTGACATACCTATCCAGGTGCATATGTTGGAATGTTAGCAGGGTGTGTGACTGTGGTGAGTGAAGTTTATAGGAGTCGAGCAATGCTCCCTGGAAAATATATTGAATAAAAGTGAATTTCCTTGAACAAGGCAGGGTTAGATCCCAAACCCCCTTGAATAATTTTTGTTCCAACGAGTGCTCCACAACTGGTGTAACAAAGGCTGTGGTATGTGCTATCCTGTTTGTGGGATGGTGCATATGAAAGATCCATTGCTGCTAATTGAAAAGAGTAGTCCATGAAGTGATGACAGCGGGTTTCCTCTCTCAAAATCTGTATGGTCCTTAACCATATGTCTGATGCCATATAACCGTAAAATAAAATGTGTTGAGTGTGTCATTAAATAAAACATTTCCTTCCTTCCCTTGAACAAGGAGGGGGTGTGTTAGATCCCCAAACCTCCCCCTGCACACATGCCTGCTATCTGAAACCTAGGTCACATATTAAACATAATATACCAGGTGTTTTGTTATTGGCAATGTTTTGTCATCATTCAATAATCTGAGCTCTCCAATCTCTCCAATCTCTAAGTTTGGCTGCATTTTGCCTCTGCCCTCCACACCCCAGAAAACCCATACCCACCAACAAATAAAAACAGTAGAGAATTTTTTTTGTATCTTTAGCTGTTACAATTACCTGTATGCTGTTCATTTACATCATGAGGTTCCATGTATAGATTAAGCTTGCAAATTAATAGATAAGTGTGGTGCATAACATGTAATGATAATATTATTACAATAGAAAAAACCCACATTACTTTTAAAAGGTAAATGAATAACAAATATATATCAATAGTTAAGAAAGAAGAAAACCAAAGCTGCTGATTATTGGCAGTGCACGTTGGAGGGGGGGGGGGAGGGGAGGGTTGATAGAGCAATATCCAAGGGGGTGGTGGTACAGTAATCTACAGTAATTTGTACATTATAAGCAACTTGCAAGGTTTGGCCCAGATGAGATACAATTCGGTAAACTAAGTCAAAATTACTCAAATAGCTCCATTTCTTTTCGATGAACTGATCCAAATTATGCGCCACAATTACCTCAGGAAAACTGTTCAAATCTTGATGTTTTGGACTTAATCCTGCAGGACATTCAAAATACAATAACACTACAAATGCCCACACCCGCTACCGACCCTGGTCGGGCTGTTGGTTGTTTCTTGCACTTGTCAGCACTGGCGGTCCCTCCTCCCACCCACCCCAAACCCTTTCCTGTCCTGGATGGAGGAACCAGCATAAGTTGACACTTGAGCCTATGGCAGGTGTCCGCTACAACAGCTTGCCCTAAATGTGCTCATTAAGCCCTATGACCTGACCTGTGGCCCAATCATTCTCAGGGAAGTGATACAGCAATCTGCAGCAAGGGTGGGTAGCACAGAGTGATGGTGCATGTTTTTGTTTTTTCTAGCATTTTGTTTTGTTTAAAACTATTTTATTTAACCCCAAAATTTAAAATAGTGTTTATATATTTTGAAATACATAATGTGAAACACATTTTCAGGCAGTTTGTAGAAACATGGTTAATGCAAGATTCATGCAATGGAACCTTAAACACAATTCCAAGGACACAATTTTGTCATGGCCACGTGTTCAGTAAGAATTATTACTTTAGAATTCTCAACTGACTTTCACAGGTAAAACTGAAGCTTTATGATGAATTCTTAGTCTGAATTTCACAATGAAGTTGAAGTTTATCATGAATCCTTAGTCTGAATTTCAGAAATAAAACTGAAGCTTTATGATTTCAGAAATAAAGTTGAAGCTTTACTTTATGATTTCAGAAATAAAGATGAAACATTATGCAGAATATTTGGTGTAAATTTTGTTACTGAAGTTGTAGCTTTGTGATGAATCCTTGGTCTGAATTTCACAAATAAAACTGAAGCTTCATTGTAAATATTTAGTCTGAACTTCATAAATAAAATTGAAACTTCATGATAAATATGTAGTCTGAATATCACAAATAATGTTGAAGATTTATCATGAATCCTTGAACTGAATGTCACAAATAAAGTTGAAGCTTCATAATAAATAAGTAGTTTTAATTTCATAAATAAAACTGAAACTTCATGATAAATATGTAGTCTGAATATCACAAATAAAGTTGAAGCTCCATAATAAATATTTGGTCTGAATTTCACAAATAATTGAATTTTACAGTATGATGAGCTGAGTTTCACAAATATAAAGATGATGCTTTATGGTGAATCCTTGGTCTGAATTTCACAAATAAAGTTGAAGCTTCATGATAAATATTTAGTCTGTATATTGGAGATTAATAATGAATCCTTGGTCTAAATTTCACAAATAATGTTCAGTGTTTATGATTATTTCACAAATATAAAAATGAGGCTTTATGATGAATCATTTGTCTGAATTTCACAAATAAAGTTCAATCTTTATAATGATTTCACAAATATAAAGATGAGGCTTTATGATGAATCCATTGTCTGGATTTCACAAATGAAGTTGAACTGTTCTGTACAGATCTTTATGATTAATTCTTGTTCTGGATCTCACAAGTAAAGTTGAAGTGCTGTGTACAGATCTTTATGACGAATCTTTGGTCTGGATCTCACAAATGAAGTTGAAAGCTTTATGATGAATCCTTGGTCTGGATTTCACAAATAAAGTTAAGTGTTCTGTACAAATATTAATGATGAATCCTTGGTTTGAATGTCACAAATGAAGTTGAAGTGCTGTGTACAGATCTTTATGATGAATCCTTCGTCTGAATCTCACAAATGAAGTTAAGTGTTCTGTACAAATATTTATGAGGAATCCTTGGACTGAATCTCACAAATGAAGTTGAAGCACTGTGTACAGATGTTTATAAGGAATCCTTGGTCTTGATCGTGTACAGATTTTTATGATGAAGCCTTGGTCTGGATCTCACAAATAAAGTTGAAGTGCTGTGTACAGATCTTTATGATGAATCTTTGGTCTTGATCTCACAAATGAAGTTGAAAGCTTTATGATGAATCCTTGGTCTGGATCTCACAAATGAAGTTGAAGCGCCGTGTACAGATCTGGTCGTGCCACAGGTGATCGTCCTCGGCCTTGAGCAGCATGCACTGCGACCCGTCCTCGTTGGGCTCGCCCTCGCCCCACTTGATGAACGTGAACGGCTTGGTGTAGAACTGCGATGTCCACATCCACTGTCTGGTGGTGCCCAAGAAACTCCCACTCGTCCACCACCCGGCCTCACGGTTTATAGCTAAAATTAAACGAAAGAAAGGAATATTTTAAGCTATGACCAGTGACATTACATTTTATAAAATCATACATACATACATACATACATACATACATACATACATACATACATACATACATACATACACGCACACGCACACGCACATGCACACGCACGCACACAAACACACACATACACACACACAAACACACACACACATACACATACACATACACACACACACACACACACACAATCAGACATACAGACATACACTCATACATACACAAACACAACACATTTTATTTATGGTTATATGGCATCGGACATATGGTTAAGGACCACACAGATATTAAGAGAGGAAACTCACTGTCACCACTTCATGGGCTACTCTTTTCAATTAGCAGCAAGGGATCTTTTATATACACCATCCCACAGACAGGATAGTACACACTACAGCCTTTGTTACACCAGTTGTGGAGCACTGGCTAGAATAAGAAATAGCCTAATGGGCCCATTGATGGGAATCAATCACACATCAAGCGAGAGCTGTACCACTGAGCTACATCCCACCACCCTGGCATTTAAATAATGTTTTTATTAACTACCCATACTCAAAATGGCAATTGCATTTTTTATTATATCTTACACAGTGTGATTTCATTTGGCATAAAAAAAACTATAAATACTCAACCCCACCCTCATCCCCCCCCCCCCCCCCCAAAAAAAAAGAAGAAAAGAAAAAAAGAAGTAAGTTGTAGATGTTCAATTTAGGGTAGTGCTACTGACAGTTTGGGTTGTTTTGACGCATGCAAATGTGTGTGATATGTATTACTATATATTGTTATAGTAAGTCGACATACAGTTGAAAATATTTTTGAATAAAAAACCCTTTAAGTTCATGGAGTATATTCACGGTTCGATAGGTACCTTCCTATAACTGTGGCTGCTTTGAAAAACCATTGATTGGATTTTCTTTTGAATTTCACAACACATAAGCCATATAAGTTTGTAACATGGTACAGAAGTTTTCGCATTGACATTTACTTGCATTCAATATATACTGAGATAAAAAAAATAAGGGATCACTTTGTACTGTACCCCAAATTTCAGTCACTATCAGCATTGTAATTTATGTATAAAGTATAAAGTATAAAGATGTAATGTGTGAGACTGAATGTGAGTAATGTGAGACTGAATGTGAGTAATGTGAGACTGAATGTCAGTAATGTGAGACTGAATGTCAGTAATGTGAGTAATGTGAGACTGAATGTCAGTAATGTGAGATTGAAAGTCAGTAATGTGAAATTGAATGTCAGTAATGTTAGATTGAAAGTCAGTAATGTGAAATCGAATGTCAGTAATGTAAGACTGAATGTCAGCAATGTGTGACTGAATGCCAGTAATGTGAGATTGAATGTTAGTAATGTGAGACTGAATGCCAGTAATGTGAGACTGAATGTCAGTAATGTGAAATTGAATGTCAGTAATGTGAGACTGAATGTCAGCAATGTGAGATTGAATGTCAGCAATATGTGACTGAATGTCAGCAATATGAGATTGAATGTCAGTAATGTGAATGTCAGTAATGTGTGACTGAATGTCAGTAATGTGAGATTGAATGTCAGTAATGTGAAATCGAATGTCAGCAATATGTGACTGAATGTCAGTAATGTGAGACTGAATGTCAGTAATGTGAAATCGAATGTCAGCAATGTGAGATGGAATGTCAGTAATGTGAGATGGAATGTCAGTAATGTGAAATCGAATGTCAGCAATATGTGAGACTGAATATCAGCAATGTGAGACTGAATGTCAGCAATGTGAGATGGAATGTCAGTAATGTGAGATGGAATGTCAGTAATGTGAGACTGAATGTCAGTAATGTGAGACTGAATGCCAGTAATGTGAGACTGAATGTCAGTAATGTGAAATTGAATGTCAGTAATGTGAGACTGAATGTCAGCAATGTGAGATTGAATGTCAGCAATATGTGACTGAATGTCAGCAATATGAGATTGAATGTCAGTAATGTGAATGTCAGTAATGTGTGACTGAATGTCAGTAATGTGAGATTGAATGTCAGTAATGTGAAATCGAATGTCAGCAATATGTGACTGAATGTCAGTAATGTGAGACTGAATGTCAGTAATGTGAAATCGAATGTCAGTAATGTGAGATGGAATGTCAGTAATGTGAGATGGAATGTCAGTAATGTGAAATCGAATGTCAGCAATATGTGAGACTGAATATCAGCAATGTGAGACTGAATGTCAGCAATGTGAGATGGAATGTCAGTAATGTGAGACTGAATGTCAGTAATATGTGACTGAATGTCAGCAATGTGAGATGGAATGTCAGTAATGTGAGACTGAATATCAGTAATGTGAAATCGAATGTCAGCAGTATGTGTCTGAATGTCAGTAATGTGAGACTGAATGTCAGCAATGTGAGATGGAATGTCATTAATGTGATACTGAATGTCAGTAATGTGTGACTGAATGTCAGTAATGTGAGATTGAATGTCAGTAAGGTGAAATCGAATGTCAGCAATATGTGACTGAATGTCAGTAATGTGAGATTGAATGTCAGTAAGGTGAGACTGAATGTCAGTAATGTGTGACTGAATGTCAGCAATATGTGACTGAATGTCAGTAATGTGAGATGGAATGTCATTAATGTGATACTGAATGTCAGTTATGTGTGACTGAATGTCAGTAATGTGAGATTGAATGTCAGTAAGGTGAAATCGAATGTCAGCAATATGTGACTGAATGTCAGTAATGTGAGATTGAATGTCAGTAAGGTGAGACTGAATGTCAGTAATGTGTGACTGAATGTCAGCAATATGTGACTGAATGTCAGTAAGGTGAGACTGAATGTCAGTAATGTGTGACTGAATGTCAGCAATATGTGACTGAATGTCAGTAATGTGAGATTGAATGTCAGTAATGTGAAATCGAATGTCAGCAATATGTGACTGAATATCAGCAATGGGAGATTGAATGTCAGTAATATGAGACTGAATGTCAGTAATGTGAAATGGAATGTTGGTAACACGGTTAACTTCCTAATTCTGTGGATTAGGATTTCGGTTGCAGTTACCATGCTAATAGAAACTGAAATATGGTCTACAATACCAAGTGTCCCTTCTTTCTCTCAGTATATGTACAGAATACAGCCAAATGCTTGCACAAGTTTCCCTTTCTGAACTCATGAACCTTCAACTGGACATTTACCTGAAAACATAGACCCTTGTAAATGACTTTTCAGGGTGGGGCAGGGTGGGGGGGGGGTGGAGTCACAATCACTGATGGAGTTGGACACAGTCTCTTGTGGGAGGGGGACACAAGTCAGATTTTATTCTTTATTTATCTCGATTAGGACCAAAAAAACCCTATACATGCTCCCGAAATAATTAAATATCCAAACCAACCAACAGTTGATGCACACATCAATGATATGTGTAACTAATATTATTTTATTAGTTTGCCCCTTCACCACCCCTTGCCCCCTAAAACATCAAGAAAATAGCTATGCCCCTGGCATGTTGTTCACGATATCCTGTTGCATAATTTACTATAGAGCTATGGTCTGAGTCAATAGCACAGTGAATAGCATGCCATCAAAATGAACCTTTGCGTATCGATTGTTCCATAAATATGTTTTTATGTGAGGTCTGAATGGGACAGCTGACATGCGTTATAGCTTGCTCATTCTAAAGAAAGATTTAATTTCTAAAACCTTCAGAGTATGAAGTAATAACTGAAGTTGCCTGGTGCCATTTTGATATTTCTGAGGCAAATTAAATATGCAACAGCAATCCATAATCACTTTTGTGGCAGTGTATAGGTTTCTTAGCCTGAATAAAAAAGAGCATGTTTAAAAAAAATGTATATATTTGTTTTATTTTTATTTCTTACACACCCGTTGGTGAGAACATCATTCCTTATTTTAAATAACACATGGATTGTTTACACACGTACGTGTGTTAACAATTTCAAGACATACGACTGGCTGCTCCTAGGTGAAGACCAGGGGCCTAATTCACAAAGGCTGCTAGACAACAAAGCATCCTCTTTGCAAGTCTTTTTGCATTGCACTGCGATATCTCAAAGTTGTGAGAGTTTAGTGAATTAGGCCCCAAGTCACCAGTGCGTTGCATCCTATGAAAAATAACACAGTGGAAGTCGATTACATTGTGACGTATAGTTAACACCTGGAAATCATGTGTCTGTGACGTGTAAGTGCAATGGCTGTAAATAACTTTTAGTCAAAAAGATGTTAAAATGTGCTTAAAACCTGGTTTTTGAGGATATGTAAGAAATAGACTACTATATTTGTGTCCGTTAGATACCATTTATCTCACAACTCGTTTAAAAACGTAACAAACTCGCTTTCGCTCGTGGGCCCCTGGGGCTATTTCTCATTCCAGCCCTTGCACCATGACTGGTATATCAAAGTCCATGGTATGTGCTATCCTGTCTCCTAATAGAAAAACATAAACATTTTGTTTAACCATAAACATTTTTTTAAAGAAATATTAAATTAATAAAGGAAACATCTAACACATCTGTTTGCTCGTTTGTGTAATATTTCAACATTAACTTCAACATGCAAAGAACTATTATAAATAATATTGAGCAATATGTTTACAAATTCTACAAATAAACAACTTACCTAGATTATTTTTTATGAAAAATGTCAACAAGAAATGCTCTTTGACAGTTCCCATGGCAACAAGGTCACTGTCAAATGCCATACAGAAGTCTTTGGCATTGTACCAGGAGGTGTTAAACTTGGAGAACAGGTAACAGGATGGCCAGTTCTTCAAACCGACGAAATGATCCGGGCAGCCATTATTCCGTTCCAGTGACCGTCTCTGATGGCTGCTGCCAGTCATAGCATCTATCTTCTTGTCAAGTTTTCGCCACCAGCGTAAAATACGCACGGACATTTGTTCCGTTATTCGGATGAGTTTCTTCGACAGTTGGTGAAAATCTTTTGGTGTCAGTGGTGCGTTTTCCAGTCTCTCTAGAGTGACACTGTCAGCCCTTTTCCGTCTTGATGTTGACTGCTTCTTGCAAATCTCTGTTGATCGGATTTGGACGTTATATATGCATTCGTCTATCATGACATCACAGGAATTAGTTCTTTCTGAATATGTTTCAGATGTCTGAAGAAGAAATGCTAAAAACAGGCACCAAAAACATGTAACAGAAACTTCCATTTTGAAAGGAAACAAAAGTTATGTTCTAAATACTTGATGGATGCATTTGATGTCTTGATGTTCTTTTGCAAATCTTCATCTTGTAGTTATGCACAATTATTAAAACACAAGATCCAACATTAAAAAGAAAAAATGTTTTTGTTCATTTGATATTTAAAGTGGTATATCCAAAACATCAATATAAAATGTCAACTATTTGACTTTTTTCATCCTTCACACAACAAATTTCATAATTCTCAGATGTCAGTTCTTTTGTCCATCTCATAAGAAAACCTTTTAGCCCATTTTGTTTTCTACTGCCACTTCACTAATAGTGCAGCTTCCACCCTAGGAGCTCCAACCAGTATTCTAAATACTCTATATCATGTGAGACAGAAATAAAAGTTTTAAAGTGTTACTGCCACAAGCTAGTAAAATACTAACAAGTTCCTCTCCGACTGAAAGTGTAAGCTGGTACACCTGAGAACTTTGTTCTGCTCTTTTCTTTTTGTACAGCTTTGTCTTTCTTTTATCCAAATCGAAATTGTATGGAAATTGCTTTCCATAAATCTCTAGAGACACAAACATGGAACACAGGCCAGGAGTTGGCCACCCATTACTTGTGGCTTGACTCGTGCATAATTGACTTGTTTCCCTAGCCGGCGATATTTCTTTTTGCACAAAAAGTTCTCACACTTTGGAATGAGCTTAATGTCTAGTCTCTGTAAGACGTCTTTGTGTGGCGTGAGACCATCATAGTTCATTATTGATTATCATGTTAATAAGCAGACTGCTCCTCAATGCTTTCTTTGGGGGATTCAATGCACAACAGGCTCAGTGTAGTATTGTGCATGTATGTCGACGGATTACCGCGGCTTACACATTGGTTTCAGTTGTTGGCTTTTCTGAAGGAGGGGATGGTCCTAAGGGAGGATTAGTTCAGTTTGCACCTTGTTTTGAATTGTTGGCTTTTCTGACTAAGGGGGTGGTCCTAATTGAAGAATTAGCTGGGTCTGCACCTTGTTTTGAATTGTTGGCTTTTCTGACTAAGGGGGTGGTCTTAAGGGAAGAATTAGCTGGGTCTGCACCTTGTTTTGAATTGTTGGCTTTTCTGACTAAGGGGGTGGTCTTAAGGGAAGAATTAGCTGGGTCTGCACCTTGTTTTGAATTGTTGGCTTTTCTGACTAAGGGGGTGGTCTTAAGGGAAGAATTAGCTGGGTCTGCACCTTGTTTTGAATTGTTGGGTTTGCTGACTAAGGGAGTGTTTGAGAGAATGTGCAAGTGCATCTAGCAATGAACTTTTAAATGATAATGCTGTTGTTGTAAGCTGAGTAAATGACTTGGCTTTTTAATTCCACTATGATGTTTGTTAGCTGAGGTTTTGTAACACCAATTTGTCTGGAATCCTTAAGTCCATTATCCAGTGTGTGTCAATGTTTTATTTGAAATCTGTCTTCTCCTAGAGTTTTTATTGAATTGTTCTGAAACTTGGAACAATGATCCTTTGGGGAAGTCTGCACAAACTAATAGAGAGACATGAAAAACGTTTTTTTAATTTTTTATTATTATTATTATTAATTTTTTTTTAAATGGACATTTTGAAAGTCAGAAATCTCCTATAGAGTTTTGATTGGACATTTCTAAACCTCAATACAGTGATTCTTATGGGAAGTCTTCACAAACTAATACAGAGATATTTTGGAAATTTTAAATTTGTGAATTATTATTAAATTTTAAAAATTTAAATAGAATTTTAAATTGAAGATTGAAAAGGATATCATCTCCTAGAGTTTTGACTGGATAGTTCTGAAACTGTTCAGTGATTCTCAAGGGCAGTTTTCACCAACTCTACCGGTAACAGGATGATATTTAAGAAATTTTTAATTTTATAAAAGTAATTTTAAATGCGAAATTTGAAAGTCTATATTTTCCTGGAGTTTTGATTGGATACATGTAGTTCTGAAACATGGTACCATGATTCTCTTGAGCAGTTTCATTAAACCAGTAGTGAGATTTTTTTGAAGTTTAGAATTTTTATTAATTTTTATTAATTTTTCTTTTTTAAATGGAAATTTAACATTGAAAATTTGAAAGTCTCTCAACTAGAGACAAAATTGAAAATTAAATAGCGGAGCTCTCTAAGCCAGTACATGTATTATTACTAATTTGTAAAATAATTGAATACAACAAACTGAACTAGTAAATAGTTTTGATGTTTAAATTTTAAAAGTACATACGCCTAACACACTCCTACCAAAAACAAATAAGGAAACTAAATTAAAGATTTGACTCCTCGGCATTCTATAACCATGCAATGCCATTTGGTATCTGTAGTATCCGACTTAAATTTGTTTCCTTTGTAAATTTTCTAACCAGGGTGCAGCATCAAGCCTAATGTTTAATTAATTTTGATTTTATAATTGGTTTTATTTCAAATAATATCTTGTTCCAGTCAGTGAAACATGACTAGTATATCAAAGCCTGTGGTATGTGCAATCCTCTCTGTGGAGTGGTGCATGTAAAAGATCCCTTGCAACTAATGGAAAAATGTAGCAGGTTTCCTCTCTAAAATTATATGTAAAAATTACCAAATGTTTGCTACCCAATAGCCAATATGATAAATAAATCAAATGTGCTCTGGTGGTGTTGTTAAATAAAACAAACTTTAACTTTCAAATAATAGTACAGTGAAACCGAATACCCAGGGGGCGGAACGTAGCCCAGTGGAACAGCGCTCGCTTGATGCACAGCCGCTCTGTGATCGATCCCCGTTAGTGGGCCCATTGGGCTATTTCTCGTTCCAACCAGTGCACCATGACTGGTATATCAAAGGCTGTGGTACTACCCTGTCTGTGGGATGGTGCATATAAAAGATCCCTTGCTGCTAGTCGAAAAGAGTAGCCCATGACGTGGCGACAGCAGGTCCTTAACCATATGTCTGATGCCATATAACCGTAAATAAAATGTGTTGAGTGCATCGTTAAATAAAACATCTCTTTCCTTCTTTCTTTCTTTCCGAATACCCATGGGACCAAGACAAAAGTCCACTTTTAAGAGGTATCCTGTTTAAAAAGGTTATTTTTTGTACTGGTATTTTCAAGGTGGATGTGAAAAACGTCCAGTTTTGAGGGAATTCTGGTTTACAGAGGATAGAGGTGAGATGAAACAGGACTTCTGATGGTGTATACTGCTAAAGCAGGACATGTATCTAGTTTAATTATTATTATATACAATAGAATCTCATTGTGTCGAACTCAGAAGGGTCGAATACACTACAACGCTCAAATCAAAAACGAAGTCCAGAGTTACAGTTACATGATGTTGACCGAATGGTAGGTCAAACTACCCGATGGGTCGAACACTTTATCAGGCACCAACGGGGTTCGAGCCAATGGGATTCAACTGTTACTATATTTTATTTATTTTCTAACCAGGGTGCAGCGTCTAGTCTGGTGTTTGCTGATGGACAGAGATTCGCGTTCATCAACATCACTCTGATCAACAACAACATCCCCGAGCCCGACAAGACCTTCACTGTTCAGCTGGCCAACCCGCGGTTCGGAGCCGCCGTTGGACTCGGTTCCCGGGCAACCATAACCATAGACGCCTCTGACGGTGCGTATGGAATATACCAGTTTGCAGAAAGTGCCTTGAATACAAGCGCCCAGGAAACCGGAGATGTCGGGTACAACCCTGCCAAGATAGAGGTGAGATGAAACAGAACTTCTCATAGTATATACTGCTAAAACAAATATATGTCTGGCAGAGTTAGGGTCCTTGAACTTTGGAGATAAGAAAAGTTGTTTTCCAGACTCTTTTTTTTTTTAGCAATGTCTCGAGATATTGAGTTAAAACTTTGTATATAGCTTTATGATGTTGTGTTACAGATCAAATTTGACTTTCATGGCAATATACTCCTTTTTTACAGAGTTATGGCCCTTGAACTTAGAAGATAAGAAAATGTGTTTTTCGGACTCTTTGTTTTTGTTTTTTTGTGCAGTACTTTAACATATTCAGATGATATTTTTTTATATAGCTTTATCATGTACTGTTACAGATAAGGTTTAACATCATTTTTGCACAGAGTTATGGCCATTGATCTTAGGAGATACAAAAATTTGTGAGGGACATGTATTGCTTTAGCAGTATTCTCAGAAAGCTTGTTTTAAAGGGACATACCCTAGTTTTTAAACACTAAGACATATTTTTCACTGTTGGAGCCATTTTGGGTGACTGAAATCATACTTTACTTAGATTGTATTGTTTAGATTATCTATTTCCGTACATTCGAAGTGTTTTTGGTCATCCTGGTGTTTTTAATATCACAAAATATATTTCTCATATTTTTAAAAATGCACATGCGTCTGAAAAGTAACAGTTATGGAGTTTTAGTCTATTTTTATATTTTTAGAGGGTATTTCACCATTTCAAAGTCACAGACTCATATTTCACCCAGTTGTAACTTTATCCAGATGTGTTACAGGTTTGTAGATTAACTCAAGTTAGTGTTCATTTTCACGGGTTGAAACTAGGGTCACTAAAGACTGCATATTTCAGACCCTAGTTTCAACTCGTGAAAATGTAACGCTTTATCTACAAACCTGTAACTCATTTGGATAAAGTTACAACTGAGTGAAACATGAGTCTGTGACTTTGAAATGGTGAAATACCCTCTGAAATAGACTAAAACTGGACTCCATAACTGTTTTTAAAAAGTTCAAGCCATGGGTTCATTTGTGTAGTCCAAATTTGATTGTATATAACAAACCTGTGTCCCTTTAATTTAATTACAGCTTAACATTCCACTGATTTTCAGCAGAAATAATTTGAAGTTGTTTGTACTTAATTTGCCCTTGCTTGTTTTGGACTTAATTTGCCCTTGCTTATTTTGGACTTAATTTGCCCTTGCTTATTTTGGACTTAATTTGCCCTTGCTTGTTTTGGACTTAATTTGCCCTTGCTTATTTTGGACTTAATTTGCCCTTGCTTATTTTGGACTTAATTTGCCCTTGCTTATTTTGGACATAGTCATTTTGGGCTCACCTTGTATCACCTTAGCTTTGGTGCAATTTAAAGCCCTGATGTTGTGTTAAGCATTCCTTCCTTTCTTCATTTCTCCAGGTTGTGAGGTTGGGTGGTACGATCGGCAAGGCCCAGGTGACATGGCAGGTTGTTGGCGATGATGGTAATGATGTTGTTGATCTCACGGGTAACATTACCTTCATGTCGGGACAGACCATCGGCTACGCTGAGATCCGTATCCGTGGTGACACAGAGCCAGAACTCGATGAAATTGTGTCTGTCGTTCTCACAGCCACAACTGAGGTAAATAATATAATTATCTTTGTTGTAACCATATTTTTCCATGTATTATTATTATATTCCCATCGTTGAATGGGTTCTCTTATGGTATGGTATTGTCTACCCATCCAGACATCTGTCTGTCCATCCACCTGGAAACTATTCATTTCCAGGGCATATTTTTCTTATCAGTTATATAGGATCATGAAACCGTACATGCATGTACAAATCGAGATGGCGGTGTGTTGCGGATAATAAATAGATCACAGTGACCTATGTTAGACTGGTGTATCATGTACCTTACCAGTACTCTTGTTTGGAAATAAAATCAAGTGAAAAAGGATGGTGCACTTTATACATATTATTATATTAAGTATCTTTGTTGTACCATATTTTTCTTTGTATTGGTTTTCACGTTTTGTGGAGAAATAAAATCAAGTGAAAAAGGATTATAAATGACAGGAACACAAATCTGTAGAAAAATGTTTGGGATATAGACAACGTGGTTTAAGGCAGACATGGATCCAGGTGTAGGGTGTTGTGGGTTTGCACACACACACACACACACCCTCCCCAAAAAATTTGAAGAGCTCAAAAATCCAGTGTGTAGCAAACATATTAAATTTATTTATGTTTAGCGTGGGACATGTAATATTTCTGTCAGAGTATTCCCATGTATTATTCAAATATTGTATATGCTCTTTTTAAATGTTCCACTCTTCCATGAATACTATAATGGCCCTTTTTATATGTTGCACCCCTCCTTGAAATTTAAAATATGGAACTGAAGTGTATGCATGTGAATTAAAATATTTTTTGTTTCCTCTCTAGGGTGAGCTTGGTCCAGCTGCAAAGCTGACGTCTACTGTGACAATTCAAGCCAATGATGATCCGTATGGAATATTTGTGATTCCCAACACACAACGTCCAGTCACAGTAGAGGAACGCACTGCTGGTATTTATTACTTTTATGTCGACAATAACTAATTGGAAGGAAATGTTTTATTTAATGATGCACTCAACACATTTTATTTACGGTTATATGGCATCAGACATATGGTTAAGGACCACACAGATATTGAGAAAAAAAACCCTGCTGTCTCCACTTCATGGGCTACTTTTTTCGATTAGCAGCAAGGGATCTTTTATATGCACTATCCCACAGACAGGGTAGTACATACCATGGCCTTTGATATACCAGTCGTGGTGCACTGGCTGGAACGAGAAATAGCCCAATGGGCCCATCAACTGGGATCGATCGCAGACCGACTGCGCATCAGGCGATATCTAATTAATGACGTAGTATATTGGCGTTATTCTGCAAAGGTAAGAAGTTGGGAAATTTCATGAGGCTTGCCATGCTGAATTTCCCATTAGGCCTGAACAGGATAAGCCAACAGTCTATGGCATTTACTAGTTATTATTTTTATCTAGCAGTCCAGTAAAATTAAGGTGAAAAGCTATTATTTGCATACATGTACATGCGATGTCAAAAGTCATAATCTACTGGTATATGTTATGAATTTGCTTTTATTAATCGGTCATTATAATCGGCCAGTACAAACAGTGGGTGGATTATAAAATTAAATATAGAATTTTACCTTTAAAGATCATCTTACAACATGATGCAGAAATTCTGTCTTAAAAAATAGTCTGTGTGTCTGTCTGTCCATCTGTCACATATAGTTTTCCAGACTTTGTATTTTTTTAATGTCTCAAGACATTGATCTTTAATTTTGTGCAGTGTTTTAAATTATCATGTACAGTTACAGATGAAGTTTGACTTGATCATGGGGATTTACCCATTTTTGACAGAGTTATGGCCCTTGAACTTAGGAGATAAGAATTTTTTTGGGGCCCAGTATTACATGTATTATTCAGAATGCTCGTTAGCACTGTAGTTATAGGAACAGGATCTAGCCCAGTCGGTAGAGTGCTCACCTGAGGTGCTAGGGTGCAACAATCTAATCCCCTTCCCCCACACCAGTGTTAGAAATACTGTAGAATACTTTATTTTCGCGGGATAAAATGTTCGCGATTTAATGAAAATGGGTCAATTCGCGAACATTTATTTTCGCAAATCTCCCAACCCCCATCAATAAAAAAACGTAGTACAGATGTCAATAATTTTGTTTTAAAAAAGGAACTTAGTTTTGCTGGTTGTTATGCTAATCTGTAGAACTAATCCTACATGTACACACGAGTGCTATACACATAAAACAATAGTTTTCCTGCTTTAACCAATCAAGACTTTGTTGTTTACAGAAAGTGCTTACCGCGTACAGTTTTTTGTTAATCCTTGTAATTGTTATAAAAACGAAAACCGAAAACAAACGAAACGAAATTTTAAGGCACAAGCTACTAGTACTCAGTAACTTAAGTTTGATTGAAACAATATTTATTGCCGTCTAAATACTAGTTCAAAACGGTTTGTGATTGGCTAACAGGCCAAAAATAAAAATAAAATTATGAAACATCTGAACATAGCCCAGTCCGAATTTTTTCACTTCCACATTTTTAATATACTGTGATAATGCATATTTACTTCCGTCGTTGAACACGTGTAGACTCTGTCCGATGAACTGATCGCTAGCACATGCGAAGGAAAACAGCATAAAACTTTTTGTGTTTTGTAGTTTGTTCCGTGACAGGAGGGAGCACCGCTTTGTTACTACTAGCCTCGTACATCAGAAACTAATGTGATATAGTTGAACAAGACTACAATTTTTTTTTTTTTTGTCGGCCTTTATAAAAAGTTTATTTTCGCGTGGAATATATTTTCACGAATTTCATTCACACGCGAAAAACGCGAAAATAAAGTATTATACAGTAAGCACTTGTCCGTTTGTCTCGACATGTGAAAATCTACTCGGACAAGCAAAATGTACGTCATTGGTTGTCCAGTGGACAAGTGAAAATGTTCAGTGCAGATTCATTTTAAGCAGTCAAAAATATTGTCCTTGCACTTGAATAAATCTAACCACTTATTTGGACAAGTATAAATATTGGCAGACAAGTAGATTTCTACATGTACTTGTCTGGTGAAAATATCTGCTTAATCCCCTTCCCCATACCAACCAGTGCCCTTTTGTATGTGCAGTCCTTTCTGTGGGAAAGTGCATATCAAAGATCCGTTGCTGCTAATGGGAAAATGTAGCGGGGGATCTCTGATGACTGCATATCTGAATGACTAAATGTCTGACATCCAATAGCCGAGGGGGCGAGACGTAGCCCAGTGGTAAAACGTTCGCTTGATGTGCAGTCGGTCTGGGATCAATCCCCGTTGGTGGACCCATTGGGCTATTTCTCGTTCCAGCCAGTGCTCTACAACTGGTGTAACAAATACCATGATATGTACTATCCTGTCTGTGGGATGGTGCATATAAAAGATCCCTTGCTGCTAATCGAAAAGAGTAGCCCATGAAGTGGCTACAGCAGGTTTCCTCTCTCAATATCTGTGTGGTCCTCAACCATATGTCCGACGCCATGTAACTGTAAATAAAATGTGTTGAGTGCGTCGTTAAATAAAACGTTTCCTTCCTTTCCTTCCTTCCTTCCAGTAGTTGATGATTAATTATCCAATGTGCTCTAGTGGTGTCAGTAAACAAAACAAACATTTAAGAAAACATTTTACATCATGTGGTCTAAATAACCCTTATATTAACTGCTGAAGGGTCGAACACGTCCAGGGTCGACTATAAGCCTTCGCTCGAACTAAATTGTCGGTCCCATCTATGTTAATAGCTATATTTCCCACGAACTGGTGATCCATCAAATATCAATTAGGCCAAATAAAAAAAAAAGAGTTGGTGATCGTCCTTTTGATCACAAAAATCAGGGGGGGGGGGGGGGGGGTTTTTTTTTCTGTGAAAAACTTTATAAAACCCTGGAGACCAGGAGTAGCAGTCAACAGCGCATGCGCATGGATGTTGTAGTTCCTTCACTGGCCGCCAGATGGACCTGGTGATGGTTTAACCTGTTACGGTGCTTACGAAAGTTGAATTGCTGCTATCTCAACGCATTTTTAACAGTTTTTAACAAACTAAAAATAAAATAATTTCAGGGGCTGGCGCATTTTTCAGGTACGGGCGGGGACAATCACCAACTCTTTTTTTTATTTGGCCTTATGGCAAACCGCCAAACAGGACTAATAATTACTGCACTTGCGCAGTTGGTTATTATAACCTTCAGATTAATTATTTAGGCGGAATGAACTATAGAAAGAAAGAAAGAAATGTTTTATTTAACGACGCAGACATAGATGAATCGGGGAATTGCAACACTAGCTATGCAATCCTTTGTCACCCCACTTGTCATGTTGGTTGTTAAACGACTGTCGGTAATGATTTTTCAAGTACAGCTAGTGTTGCTGCAACTGTTAGATGAACCGTGATACCAATCAAACAATTAGTGCACAAACGGGCCTCAGCATAAAGCGTTACTTTGAAAACGACTACATTTCTGAAAAGTGGACAGTGCTGCATTTTTTATTGTTGAAATATTCAAATTGTTCAGTAATAAATTCATGTAAATACAGATTAAGAATTTGCCATTTATTTATTTGATTTCAGTGCATTTACGTGTATTACACAATTTGTATCTAATTCAACTTTCTAACTGATGTTACGGAAATGTCCGATGTTGACCGAATGGTTCGGTCGAACTACCCGATGGGTCGAACACTTTCTCGAGCACTGACGGGGTTCGAGCCAACGGGATTTAACTGTATTACACAATTTGTTTTTGCCAAATTAAAATAAAATTTGCCAATTTGGCGAGTGGCAGAGCTACCACTGCTACTTTCTTTCTTTCTCTTTTTCTTTACGTAGACACCATGATCACTGTTCAGCGACTGTATGGCAAATACGGTACTGTGGATGTTTCGTACAACACCTTGCTACCAGACAGATCCTACAACTTCCTCCCCAGCCCTGTTAAGTGGGCCAACAGCACGACAGACTTCAAACCTGCTAAAGGGACCATTCGCTTCCTGCCCAACCAGGAGTACGTGTCATTTCCTGTCAGCATCCTTGACGATGTCGAACCAGAACAGGCAGAGTCCATATTTGTTGCGCTCACAAATGTTAATCTCATTCAAGGAAGTCAGGACAGACCAGGTAAGATATTTCACTTGACACTAAATAAAAGAAATTTTCTTTTAGTCCCCTACCAGTCCAACCGGAGTGGACTATAGGAGTCATCGTCTGTCCATCCATCCATCCATCTGACCCACATATATATTTCACACTACCTCAAGATATGCAGCTGAAACTATGTGTATTTATTTATCATATACTGTAACAGATCAAGTTTAATTTTCATGCTGAATTACTAATTTTTGGCAGTTATGGCCCTTGAACTTATGAGAAATGAAAATTGTTTGGGTCAGGTAGCGGACATGTATTGCTTTAGCAGTACTCTCAGAATGCTTGTTTTCATTTGGTTTAAAAACTAATTTTTATTTTATTTTAATGCAAGTTCAAGTACACAGTCCTGGACACACGGTTGGTTTGGGATCGATCCCCATTGGAGGGCTATTTCTCATTTCAGCCAGTGCACCACAACTGGTATATCAAAGGCCGTGGTATGTGCTCTCCTGTCTTTGGGATGTTGCATTAAAAGATGCCTTGCTACTAATGGAAAAATGTAGGAGATTTCCTCTCTAAGACTATACGTCAAAATTACCAAATGTTTGACATCCAATAGTCCATGATTAATAAATCAATGTGCTCTAGTTGTGTTGTTAAACAAAACAAACATTGGAAACGGTGCTTTGTCGCAGAGGTCTGCAGTAAGCTTTATAGTTAGTACTAAACCAAATAACGTCTGACTGGGTCAAAGTTTCAGATGAACCCAACTTTTGATGGAAAAGTGAACACCACAAGTCCTGTGATTGGTGATAAATGTGTGTTGGTTGTCAAAAAAAAAAGTAGTTTCATCTGGGCAAAAAATGTATGCAATTTTATTTCATCTAGTACCACTGTGTCAAGTAGCCTTGTGCTTGAAACATGTATGGGGTACCTGTAAAACAAAAAGTATTCAAATTTTGTGCGGAACTAGGATAGACATAGACACTACCCATTATCTCAGAAATGAGCAGCTTGACCCCCAATTTTTTCTGATTCACTTTAAGGGTGAGGGGTGGTAGTATTTATATTTGTGGCATTTATGTTGATTGATATGCTGCAGGTAGGAGTTTTAGCCACATATGTTACTATTGTAATACATGGGTTCAGTTTATATGATAATAAAGAATTTGAAACACTAAGAGCTTACATTTTACAACATTTTACAGTCACTGGATCTCCAAGGCTTGGCTTTGCCTCAGAGAACTACGCCCAGATCATTATCGTGATGAACGATGATGCCAGTGGTGTGATAGAGCTGTCAGCCTCTGCTGTTGAGACTGAGGAAAGCAATCCTGTTTTGAATCTGAGAGTGATTCGGAAAGGAGGAGCATACGGAGAGGTTTGTGCGCTTTTTTTTAAAGTCTCTTTTGGCCGAAACTTCTTCTTCTTCTTCTGCGTTCAAGCTATAGTTGATCATGCTTTAGATTTGGAGTCAGGTTGTGGTGAGAAAAAACACTGTCTCTGTCAAGTCTTCTTTGGAACCCCAAAACTTGACAGCCAGTGTTGCTCCATTCAGCCAGTGCTTTATCCTGGCTTCATCATAGAGTTGATCATGCTTTAGATTTGAGTCCGGTTGTGGGGATAAAAAAACGCTGTCTGTGTCAAGTCTTCTTTGGAACCCCAAAGCTTGACAGCCCGGGTTGCTCTGTTCAGCCAGTGCTTTATCCTGACTTCATCGTAGAGGAGGCAGAATTGCAGGATGTGCTCTGGGGGCTGTGGTCCTCTTTGACATGGACATTCATCAGTGTCTGCCAGTTTCAGTTGGTACATATGGGATCTGAGATGGCAGTGACTGGTTCATAGCGTGAAAATGGTTGTCTCTTGGTATCTCTCCAGATGATGGATTGGATCCTTAGTTGTAGTGTGAGTGCATCGGAAGGCCAAAACTACAACTTAAGCTTAATTTGTTTTTAATGTCTGATGAATTTGCTAAAGTTTTATGTTGCTAATATGTTCCATATTTGGATTTTGCTCAATTTTAAACATTGCTAATATTTTATGATTTACAGTATTGTATTCTGTTTCTAAAGGTGACGGACATTTTCCAAACTATAGATTTTATAATATTTATCTAATTATTATATTTTTTTAAATGTGACGGTCATTTTCCAAAATACAGATTTTATAATATTTATCTAATTATTATATTTTGTTTTTAAAAGGTGACAGTTGGTTTTCAAACTATCGATTCTATAATATTCAGCAAATTATTATATTCTGTTGTTAAAAGGTGACAGTTGGTTTTCAAACTATAGATTCTATAATATTCAACTATTTGTTATATTCTGTTTCTAAAAGGTGACATTTGGTTTTTGAACTATACATTCTATAATATTCATCTAATTATTATATTCTGTTTCTAAAGGTGACAGTTGGTTTTCATACTATAGATTCTCTAATCTTCATCTATGTATTATATTCTGTTTTTAAAGGAAACAGTTGGTTTTCAAACTATAGATTCTATATTATTATCCATATGGTTCAACTTAACCAAGTTAATAATAATCATACAAAGCACACATGTAATAACAAGTAATCACATAGCCAAACAACGACATTATTTTAGGAAGCAACGTCATAACATGACGAAAAAGACATAATTTCTGAAAATGACATCATTTTGTTGTCTCCTTCTTGTTAGGTTTGAAACTTTATGACATAGTTCTTGTCATTCATAAAAAAAATTATAATATGGAAAATAAAGAAATTATTACACTTGTTTCATAATCTCTGTATATTCATCTAATTATTCTTTCTGTTTCTAAAAGGTGACAGTTGTTTTCCGGACTATAGACTCCAATGGACAAGCTCAGAGTATGCTGGACTATGTGGTGACCTCCACCGAGATTATTCTCAGCGATGGAGAAACCAGCAAACAGATTCCAATCAGCATCATTGACGACGCAATCCCTGAACTACGGGAGACGTTTGTCGTGGAATTGCTAGATCAGATTGTAGGTGGCGCCACTCTTGGTGCTAACCGCAGGGCGACAGTCACCATACTGCCATCGGATGATCCAAATGGGGCTTTTGGTAAGTAGTATCATTTTTAAAAAGTCGCAAGACTGTTGTATGTACAGTGAACCTGTTAAAACCAGATCGCACTGGGGATCTAATATTTATCCGATTTAGTTAGGATCCTGTGTTTAGTGGGTCCTGTTCGGGACCATGAAACTTGGTTGCTTTCGACAAGATTCAGATTTCTTCAGGGTCTGGTTTAGACAGGTTTCACTGTATATAAATCCTGATTTAAAAAAATGTGTTTTTGTATGTTGTATGAGACATTGGTAGTGATAATGACAAAACCATATTCATCTTAATACTATATTAATTTGTACTTTGACAATTAGTGCTCAACAACTGGCATATCAACAAAGGCTGTAGTAATACAATTATGACACTCAATACAAAAAACTAATACAGTTACGAAGATATCTAGTTGCTGTTTAAATGGAATAACTACTTAGTAGCAGTAGCAGGCACCTGTTCAGGACTTTAAGCATAGGATCTAGGGGGGTATCGAGCCATGCTCCCCTGGAAAATATTTTTATGTATATGTACAAAAAAAAAGAAAGAAGGAAATTTGCTTGAGTGGCGGGGGGAGGGGGTGATCCTGAAACCCCAGGCACCTGCCTGTGTCTGAGTGGGTTTCTTATGTTAACCACTGATTAAGACAGTGTGGTGAGGTATTATTAAACTTACCTTCCTTTCTTTGACAGAGTTTGCTACCACAGACATCATTGTGCATGAACTGGAGGGCAGTCGGCCTTACTCTTGTTAACATCACTAACGCAATGTGCTGGGGTGTCATTACACTTACCTTCCTTTCTTTGACAGAGTTTGCTATCACAGACATGAGTGTGCAGGAAATGGAGGGCAGTCAGCTGTACTCTATCAACATCACTAATACAATGTGCTGGGGTGTCATTAAACTTACCTTCCTTTCTTCTGTATTTGACAGAGTTTGCTACCACAGACATGAGTGTACAGGAACCGGAGGGCAGTCAGCCGTACTCTGTCAACATCACTAACACAATGTGCTGGGGTGTCATTAAACTTACCTTCTTTTCTTCTGTATTTGACAGAGTTTGCTACCACAGACATGAGTGTACAGGAACCGGAGGGCAGTCAGCCGTACTCTGTCAACATCACTAACACAATGTGCTGGGGTGTCATTAAACTTACCTTCCTTTCTTCTGTATTTGACAGAGTTTGCTACCACAGACATGAGTGTACAGGAACCGGAGGGCAGTCAGCCGTACTCTGTCAACATCACTAACACAATGTGCTGGGGTGTCATTAAACTTACCTTCCTTTCTTCTGTATTTGACAGAGTTTGCTACCACAGACATGAGTGTACAGGAACCGGAGGGCAGTCAGCTGTACTCTGTCAACATCACTAACACAATGTGCTGGGGTGTCATTAAACTTACCTTCCTTTCTTCTGTATTTGACAGAGTTTGCTACCACAGACATGAGTGTACAGGAACCGGAGGGCAGTCAGCCGTACTCTGTCAACATCACCGTTGTGCGGAAGGGAGGCTCGATGGGCGTGGTCACCCTGAACTGGGAGGCGAGGCTCAAAGGTAAAATCATCATTAGAGGGCCTATCCTGAGTTTGCTGCATTGTAAGATGTTTGCGACTCATACAATTTTGTAATGATGATTAATATTTACATATTAAATATATTTTCTTGTTTCGAATATCAGTGTCTGTATATGCAATATGTTTCTGATCATTCTAGAGCCCAGTAGTAAAGCACTCACTTGATGTGCAGTCTGTTTAGGATTGATCCCCATCTGTGGCCCCATTGGGCTATCTCTCGTTCCAGCCAGTGCTCCACAACTGGTGTAACAAAGGCCATGTTATGTAGTATCCTGTCTGTGGGATGGTGCATATAAAAGATCCCTGGCTGCTAATCGAAAAGAGTAGCCTATGAAGTGGCGACGGCGGGTTTCCTCTCTCAATATCTGTGTGGTCCTTAACCATATTTCACATTTTATTTACGGTTATATGGCATCAGACATATGGTTAAGGACCAC
Organism: Gigantopelta aegis; assembly: GCF_016097555.1. Lineage (NCBI taxonomy): Eukaryota > Metazoa > Mollusca > Gastropoda > Neomphalida > Peltospiridae > Gigantopelta > Gigantopelta aegis. Next base: position 47,447,094 of record NC_054700.1, read on the forward strand.
ACAGATATTGAGGGAGGAAACCCGTTGTCGCCACTTCATGGTCTATTCTTTTCAATTAGCAACGAGGGATCTTTTATATGCACCATCCCATAGACAGGATAGCATATACCACATTCTTTGATGTACCAGTCGTGGAGAAATAGCCCCATGGGCCCACTGACAGGGATCAATCCCAAACCACTGGGCTACGTCTCGCCCCCCTGCTACAGCAAGTAACGACACAACAAATGGTTGTATTTTGCTTTTATAGGCAGTTGTTGCACTCCATAAGGTGTCACAGTTGTCACACAGGCACACAACCACAAAACACAATATTAACTGTGCTATGTGTGAGACCAAGATAATGTCATAAAATATTTCTAGGCTGTGGGGTGGCAGCAGGCAACGCATGTGGAAGAGAACAGAACTGGTCCTATGTTTTTAATGAAATACGTATCTTGCAGTGTGACAGAACTATGAAAATTAAACCACAGTAACATACTTTACTTAGATTTTATTGTTTAGATTATCCATTCCCATACATTCGAAGTATTTTTGGTCCTGGTGTTTTTAATTGTGTTACAGGTTTGTAGATTAACTAAACTTGGTGTTAAGTTTCATGGGTTGACACTAGAGTCTGTCCCTTTTATGACCTACAGAATGTTTTTAATTACATGTGTATTAAGGTATTGAAATTTTAATTAAATTATTTATTATTATAAGTAGTGCTACATCAATGAATGAATTCATCAAATTGACTCTTTTAAAAAAAAATTAATAGAATATTGTTAAAACATTTGTAAATTTTTAAATGTATTATTAATTAATTGCGTTAATTAATTGTTAGACAGTTATTAATGTTTGTGATTATTGATGAATTTCAACTGATTTTTAGGTGAGCTGGCCACTGAAGACATAAATCCAACATCTGGAATTCTCCATTTTGTCAGTAATGAAGGTAGCAGACGCATAACGGTAGCCATCTTGCCAGATAATATTCCTGAGGGACAAGAGGTAAAGATTTCAGGCTTTGGTTGCCATTTTGTTCTGATAAAACTAAGCGGTAGAGCACACATATGAATGTAATAGCCTACATTTATTTCATTTCAACATATTTTCGTGCTTATATCCAATTAAGGTTCAAGCACACTGTTTCTGGGCACACACCTCGGCTGTCTGTCCAGGACAGTGGGTTAGTTATTATTTGGTTAGTGGTTAGTGAGAGACAGTGGCGTATCTACGGAAAATAGTGCCTATGGCAAGCACTAAAATTGCACCCCTGTCCAAACATTGGACACCCATCTTTTAGATAATGTCTGACATTAATAGAAATTACTCAGTGGCGTCCCCCCTTTAAGTAGAGCCCAGGGCACATGCCATACCTGCCATACCCTAGGTATGCCACTGGTGAGAGAGAAGAGGGTGTAGTAGTCTTACACCTACCCACTGAGTCGTTAAAGCTCGCTCTGGGTGGGAGCCGGTACCGGGCTGCGAACCCTATACCTACCAGCCTTATGTTCGATGGCTTAACCACAACACCACTGAGGCTGGTTAAACATAGTACATGTTATTGTTTTCAGTTTTCATCTAGGTATTAAAACCCAATGACGACAATAAAATGGACCAACCTCAGTCAGAACTCAAAATTTAACTGCAGCCATGCATCAAATTGCAACAGTACCCCCCTAGTCAAATTAAACAGTCTCACAGCTAAACTGGCTGTGCCTTATTTTGCATGTAACTACAGTGAAACCTCTCAATACCGGACCCTCTGTAAACCGGAATTCCCTCAAAACCAGACGTTTCAAAGAGTCCCTTTATAAAAAAAAAAGAGGACAGAACTTAACCTCTGTAAACCAGTTCCCTCTTAAAACAGGACATTTGTCTTAGTGCCAAGGGTGTCCGTTTTAGAAGGGTTTCACTGTAGCATGTCATCATACTCAAATGAGACTTCTGAAAGTTATTTCATTATGAAGAAATTAAATCGTTCACACTTAATAATACTCTTCAAAACAAAGTAGGGGAACTCAATAAGAATTTACAATTGCCAAAATTGTAAGGTATATTAGCTGTGGGGAATGGTTATATGATAATAGTGAATTAATTGGGAAAAACCAGTAGTTCAGTATTACAGTAGGTTTTATGACCACCAAAGATCTTGAAGGACAATTAGGGTCAGAAGTGAAATTTGAAAGTTGACATTTTTTTATCAGTAACTTGCTAATTCAAACAATAAAAATGACTAAAAACAAAACAGTAACAACTGTATGATCAACAGAATGAAAAAGATTGACAGAAATAATGTTCCACAATAATTAATGGACCTTCCTGGAAATTGTCAAAATCGAGAATGACACCCCACGCACGTGTACGGGGCAACTGCATTATGCACATACACACATACACATACACACACACATACACACACACACATACGCATACACACACACACCACACACACACACACACCAGTTTTGTTAAAATTATATAATAATTTATTATAAAGTGTTTTAAATTTCGTAACCGTAAAACCTCATCTGTTATATATCGTTCTTTTCATATTTTTTTTCACAGAATATAGAATTTGTTTTGACTGGTGTCGATAATGGTGGCAGAATTGGCAAGAAGAACAAGTTTATTCTAATCATAGCACCAAATGACAACCCTCACGGCATTCTGATGTTTGCCAATTCCACCTTCACTGTACAGGAGAATCCCGGAAACCTGCCGCAGTATATCCAGGTGGACAGACAGTAAGTACTTACAGACAGACCTGTCTTTAACAACCACCTGAATATTAGCACAAAGTGACCTCTTAAAGACAGGTGGTTGCTTTATGCAGGGTAATTTGTACTATAGAAGATGATTTTGAAGAATACATAGGTGGCCTCTTAAAACAGGTATATGTTTCCATAGGTATACATCAGGAGGTTTGTTATATACAATCAAATTTGGACTACACAAATGAACCCATGGCTTGAAGTTAATGATGACACAGATGGCAACTGCCTTTGTTGTGATATCAATTATCATAAGTTAGGGGTTTTAGAGGGACATACCCTAGTTTCAACCCGTGAAAATTAACACCAAGTTCAGTTAATCTACAAACCTGTAACTCATTTGGATAAAGTTACAACTGAGTGAAACATGAGTCTGTGACTTTGAAATGGTGAAATACCCTCTGAAATAGACTAAAACTGGACTCCATAACTGTTTTTAAAAATATGAGAAATGCATTTTGTGATATTAAAAACACCAGGATGACCAAAAACACTTCAAATGTACAGAAATGGATAATCTATTAAACAATAAAATGTAAGTAACATATGATTTCAGTTAACAAAAATGGCTCTAATAGTAAAAAAATATGCCTTAGTGTTTAAAATCTAGAGTATGTCCCTTTAAGTTGGTGAGCCTGTGGCAAACACATTTCATAAATGACATAGGTAAGAAATTCTTATGTTCAAGCCATGCAGTTCTGTGTTTAACAACCATTTGAATATTATCAAAGTCATCTTGTTCTTATGTGATTACTTATGTAGCAAGTTTGATTGTTTTCAGAGGTGGAACATATGGAAAACTAAGGGTGTACTTTTCAACCAACCAGATACCTCTTGCTTCCTTGGCAACAGGGAATGGAGGTACTGCAGTTGGTTACTATGGAAGTGTTATTCAGGGCAAACGAAGTCGTTCTGCAGGGACTGTGGTGGATATTGCTTCACAAACTAATAAAGCTGAGGTACGACTGCATGTATTTTAGATTGATGACCAAATTTACGGTATTTATCATATGTAACCTTCCTAAACAGTTGTGTTTATTTAATATTCTAATTCAACACATTTTTATGAATGAATTTTATTGGATCCCTTCTGGAATTTGAGGTGGTAAAACCAACATTTTACAGGCTGCTGATTTTTGAAGTCAGACTACATCATGAATAACACAGGTGTTTTTTAATGACATCATGAAGATTTCTCCAGTGTATATATATTACATACAAAATCTGTTAAATATTTAATCATTTTAAAGTCAGAAATGAACATGTTCCTTGATTAGACTTGTAAAGAGGTACCCTATAATAAGTGAAGAATTTACAAAAAAAACAAAAATAGCAATGGGGGTCTTTTCCATCTAGACAATTTCGCTGACCAAGGTCATTTTAAAGTCAGAAATGAACAAGTTCTTTGATTAAGCATTATTCATACATAGGGAGAAGAAGGAAATGTTTTATTTAACAATGCACACAACACATTTTAATCACGGTTATATGGCGTCAGACATATGGTTAAGGACCACACAGATATAGAATAAGGAAACCCACTATCGCCACCTCATGGGCTACTCTTTTCGATTAGCAGCAAGGGATCTTTTATATGCGCCATCCCACAGACAGGATAAGACATACCACGGCCTTTAATATACCAGTCGTGGTGCACTGGCAGGAGTGAGAAATAGCCCAATGGGCCCACTGACAGGAATCGATCCCAAACCAACCGCGCATCATGTGAATGCTTTACCACTGGGCTACGTCCCGCTCCTTATTCATACATGAGAGGTAATAAAAATATTTCCAGTTATGCATCCATGTGGGAACCACTAATGGTTCGGCCACCCAGCTCATGTTATTGGGATTCCTAATGATGTCATCAGCTAGTAACTTTTATAACAGTTATTATTAATAAAATCGAACAATATACAGTTAAACCCCTCTAAACCGGACACCCTTGGGACCGAGACAAATGTCTGGTTTTAATTAGAGCGATCCAGTTTTGAGAGGTTAAGTTCTGTCCTGGTTTTTAGAAAGGGACTCTGTAAAATGTCTGGTTTTGAGGGAATTCTGGTTTACATGCAGAGGGTCCAGTCTTGAGAGGTTTCACTGTATATTTACTTTTAAACCCTGTTGAAATGAGAATAAGGATAACCCTTTAATAGTTATATTAATCTGTAACGTGTGTATATATACTTTTAAACCCTGTTGAAATGAGAATAAGGATAACACTTTAATAGTTATATTAATCTGTAACGTGTCTATATATACTTTTAAACCCTGTTGAAATGAGAATAAGGATAACCCTTTAATAGTTATATTAATCTGTAACGTGTGTATATATACTTTTAAACCCTGTTGAAATGAGAATAAGGATAACCCTTTAATAGTTATATTAATCTGTAACGTGTGTATATATACTTTTAAACCCTGTTGAAATGAGAATAAGGATAACCCTTTAATAGTTATATTAATCTGTAACGTGTGTATATATACTTTTAAACCCTGTTGAAATGAGAATAAGGAAAACACTTTAATAGTTATATTAATCTGTAACGTGTGTATATATACTTTTAAACCCTGTTGAAATGAGAATAAGGATAACCCTTTAATAGTTATATTAATCTGTAACGTGTGTATATATACTTTTAAACCCTGTTGAAATGAGAATAAGGATAACCCTTTAATAGTTATATTAATCTGTAACGTGTGTATATATACTTTTAAACCCTGTTGAAATGAGAATAAGGATAACCCTTTAATAGTTATATTAATCTGTAACGTGTGTATATATACTTTTAAACCCTGTTGAAATGAGAATAAGGATAACCCTTTAATAGTTATATTAATCTGTAACGTGTGTATATATACTTTTAAACCCTGTTGAAATGAGAATAAGGAAACCCTTTAATAGTTATATTAATCTGTAACGTGTGTATATATACTTTTAAACCCTGTTCAAATGAGAATAAGGATAACCCTTTAATAGTTATATTAATCTCTAATGTGTGTATATATTCTTTTAAACCCTGTTGAAATGAGAATAAGGATAACCCTTTAATAGTTATATTAATCTCTAACGTGTGTATATATACTTTTAAACCCTGTTCAAATGAGACTAAGGATAACCCTTTAATAGTTATATTAATCTCTAACGTGTGTATATATACTTTTAAACCCTGTTCAAATGAGAATAAGGATAACCCTTTAATAGTTATATTAATCTGTAACGTGTGTATATATACTTTTAAACCCTGTTGAAATGAGAATAAGGAAACCCTTTAATAGTTATATTAATCTGTAACGTGTGTATATATACTTTTAAACCCTGTTGAAATGAGAATAATGATAACCCTTTAATAGTTATATTAATCTGTAACGTGTGTATATATACTTTTAAACCCTGTTGAAATGAGAATACGGATAACCCTTTAATAGTTATATTAATCTGTAACGTGTGTATATATACTTTTAAACCCTGTTGAAATGAGAATAAGGATAACCCTTTAATAGTTATATTAATCTGTAACGTGTGTATATATACTTTTAAACCCTGTTGAAATGAGAATAAGGATAACCCTTTAATACAGTGAAACCTGTCTAAACCGGATGACGTCGGTGACCTAATATTTATCCGGTGTAGACAGGATCCGGTGTTTAGAGGGTCGCGTTTTTATAAAACAGAGTTATTGCCCTTGACGTGCAATTTGCAACGAATTACCCGAGAATGATTTGATTGATCCAATAAACCTGTTTTGTAACGTACAGTTATATAATAATTTATTTAGTTAATGATAACATTGTGCTGTAATATTTACTAATTATTAATGCATTGTTTGTTTCCACAAGTTTCTTTTGCCATGGATCTAGAACTTTCTTTCGTAAATTCTCTGATATGTTCGTAGCTAAAAACGAACATGTCCGAGAATTGCCGAATGAATCTGAATGTGGTAAAGGCAACAAGGGCTAATCATCTCGCCGTATCCCTAATTTGTTATATATATATATTTGTGAACTAACTTTAAAACAAAACAAAAAACAAAACAAAACAAGTTTCAGTATAATTTAGTTTTTATCGAAACCTTGCATGATTTTCACCAAAAACATGGACCCGATCAACGTTTAAAAAACGAGTCCACAGTTTGTTGTTTTGCTTCCGATTTGCTTTTGAGGACAATCTTCATAGACATTGATTCAAGTTTCAGAATGTGTTCTAAATAGCGTTCATCCTTTGCAAGAGCAAAATTTCTAAGTTTTTTAATCATAACCAGTGCATCATTGTGCGACATTTCACAACCGTTGGGTTGCAAACTTTCATCGGAACAACTTTCACTCTCGTCATCACTTGGGCTCTTATCACATTCCTCTGATTTTCTGAATTCATTCAGAAGTTCATTTTCCCAATCATCACTTGTATCCTCGATTGGCAAATGGTCGTCAAATGTCGCAATAGTGGTCAGATTGACATTCATCCGATGTTCGTTGACCAGTTGTAAAAGGGGAATGTCGTCATCATCATCGCCGTCGTCATCATCATCATTATCAGTGGAATCCATATTTGTCGATGTTGAGGTTGGAAAGCCAGATGCCCGAAAGCACTTCGATATGGTTTCTGACAGTGTCTCCTTCCATGCGCTCGATATCCAATGTACCGCATCCAGTACTGTCACTTCCTTACATAACTGTGACACAGAGTCGGCAGTGTCAATTTTAACCATTAAGTTTCTTAACAGGTGTTTCCTGTATCTGGCTTTGAACGCACGGATAATGCCTTGATCTAAGGGTTGGAGCACCGACGTTGTGTTGGGTGGCAGAAACTTCAGTCTTACGTTTGAAAGCTCAATTTGGGCATGAGAAGTCGCATTATCCAGAAACATCAAGATCATTCTGCCCTGTTTTTTCATTTGTATGTTCACATTTTTAATCCATTTTTCAAACAACTTTCCATTCATCCATGCCTTACGGTTTGATTCCCAAATCACAGGAAGCTGGTTAATGTTCACATTTTTTAAGCATCTCGGTCGCGCCGCTTTCCCGATGACGAGTGCCTTCAACTTTTCTCCAATGGTGCTACAAGCCAACATAACAGTTAACCTTTCTTTTGAGTTTTTTATTCCCTTGGTCTCGCCTTTAGCAGACAGGGTCTTGTCGGGTAAAGCATGCCAGTAAAGACTGGTTTCGTCACAGTTAAATATATTTTCCAGCTCATAACTGGAAACAATGTCCGGAATTCTCTCTCTATAATCGTCAACCACGTTGCTATCTATACCGGCACTTTCACCGCTGACCTTGAAATGTCGAATTGAAAAACGCGACTTCCAGCTTTCTAGCCACCCGTTAGATGCCTTAAAATCACGAATCGACAGATCAGATGAAAATTTCAAAGCTTTTTCTTGAATGATTGGTCCGGATATAGGGATATGCTTTGCTCGTGCATGCTGAAACCATTTCCATGTCAGTTCGTTGAGTTCGTCTTATTTGCAGCTTGTTTTGAACTGCGTTTTCTTGGCACTAGAGTTACTTTCATATTCTTGAATATAATCGGTCTTCTTCTTTAAAATGTCTGATACAGTAGAAACGCCAATTCCGTACTTTGCTGCCAAATCCTTTTGACTTAATTTTGGTAGCGATTGTGAATCTTTAATCAAGTCAAATTTTACCTTCAAAGATAATTCTACACGCCTACGTTTAGCCTGTGGTGGCCGTGACATTTTTTTCTCTCCTAATTTAATAAAGTGTAGCAAAATTCAGTGTGTGTATCTCTCGTTTCTATTGCAGAAATGATAAAATTCCCTATTAGTGTTTATTCAGTGTATAAAATATTATGTCACATGTGTACATTTTACTTAGTTTTTTCTATCATTTTACTCTAACTGTGCCTGTATTTCAATGTTAAATTGCATTGACCAAATCAAAGGCGGAAACCGTAAGGTGTGAGTAGCGGGCATGTGTTTGAAGGTGAGAAGAAGTCGACAGTTTCAGACAGTACAATTGGAAACAATCGAGCATTAATTACTCTGTCTGCTATTCTGGGCTGAGACCGCAGAAAGCGGTGACCCGTGACGTAACACCGGATGTTGGTCAGTGGAAATTCCGGTCGGCTTTGTTAGCTGGAAGTTGTATTTTCACGCGAAGTTGACTCTTCATTCATTTACACTACGCCGGTTTGTTCAGGTTAATTTATTAAGGATTTAACATTTCTGAGCGAAAAATCAATCCGGTTTTCGGAATTGAGAGGTTCCGGTTTTATCAGGTTTTTATACATGGTTTAAATAGCAAAAAAATTCGGGACCATGGAACTTGGCCGGTTTTGACAGGATTCCGATGTTCACGGTCCGGTTTAGACCGGTTTCACTGTAGTTATATTAATCTGTAACGTGTGTATATATACTTTTAAACCCTGTTGAAATGAGAATAAGGATAACCCTTTAATAGTTATATTAATCTGTAATGTGTGTATATATACTTTTAAACCCTGTTGAAATGAGAATAAGGAAACCCTTTAATAGTTATATTAATCTGTAACATGTGTATATATACTTTTAAACCCTGTTGAAATGAGAATAAGGATAACCCTTTAATAGTTATATTAATCTGTAATGTGTGTATATATACTTTTAAACCCTGTTGAAATGAGAATAAGGAAACCCTTTAATAGTTATATTAATCTGTAACGTGTGTATATATACTTTTAAACCCTGTTGAAATGAGAATAAGGATAACCCTTTAATAGTTATATTAATCTGTAACGTGTGTATATATACTTTTAAACCCTGTTGAAATGAGAATAAGGATAACCCTTTAATAGTTATATTAATCTGTAACGTGTGTATATATACTTTTAAACCCTGTTGAAATGAGAATAAGAATAACCCTTTAATATTTATATTAATCTGTAACGTGTATATATACTTTTAAACCCTGTTGAAATGAGAATAAGGAAACCCTTTGATATTAATCTGTAACGTGTGTATATATACTTTTAAACCCTGTTGAAATGAGAATAAGGATAACCCTTTAATAGTTATATTAATCTGTAACATGTGTATATATACTTTTAAACCCTGTTGAAATGAGAATAAGGATAACCCTTTAATAGTTATATTAATCTGTAACGTGTGTATATATACTTTTAAACCCTGTTGAAATGAGAATAAGAATAACCCTTTAATATTTATATTAATCTGTAACGTGTATATATACTTTTAAACCCTGTTGAAATGAGAATAAGGAAACCCTTTAATAGTTATATTAATCTGTAACGTGTGTATATATACTTTTAAACCCTGTTGAAATGAGAATAAGGATAACCCTTTAATAGTTATATTAATCTGTAACGTGTGTATATATACTTTTAAACCCTGTTGAAATGAGAATAAGGATAACCCTTTAATAGTTATATTAATCTGTAATGTGTGTATATATACTTTTAAACCCTGTTGAAATGAGAATAAGAATAACCCTTTAATATTTATATTAATCTGTAACGTGTATATATACTTTTAAACCCTGTTGAAATGAGAATAAGGAAAACCCTTTAATATTTATATTAATCTGTAACTTGTGTATATATTATATATTCCAGGCCTGTGCTGCAGAATGCTTAAACTCTTTGTCATGTCGCTCATTTGTGTTGACTAGTATCGTGAATGGAATGACCTGCACTATGTTTCCTCGAGCCTTTTCACCGGGGGATTTAGAAAGTGATGTCAACTCTCAATACTATGCAAAAGACATGGAGAAGGTAAGTAGCATGAGGTTGTTAACATTTAGAGTAATCTATGATATAACACACAAGGCCTTTTTAACCCTTTTGTAACGTGACGGTGCGCAGCATGCCGCTAATTAAATAACGTCATGTACGCGACGACGCACTGTGCGCCGCTGTTACCATACCTACTATAGCTGCCCCAGTCTATTGTGTAAACACCCCCAGTAGTATAATATTCATACCCCATGATGTAATCACTTTATGTATGACGTATTTATAGAGGTACTCCTGTAATAAGTGAAGAATTTACTAAACAAAAATAGCAGTGGGGGTCTTTTCCATCTAGACAATTTCACTGACCAAGATGTCTGTAAGTACTGTGTCTAAAATACACATAGTACCTAACTCTGATGCCATATATCTTTTGTTGGATCATGAGATTAAACTTCCATGTCAGTGACTAGTACAAGTGCTACAAGAAGAAACCTGATACCCCTAATCAAAAGCAAGTCACAGTCTTTCAGATAGGCACATTGGTTTTCTTTCTGTAGCGTTTGTACTAGTGAACATCATATGGGTTTCTTCCTGTAGCATTTGTACTTGTCAACATATAAGAGTTATATACATTATTTCACTCTCTTTAAAGAAATTAGATGATAATAGCGTGCCATATAATAACATAAATAAAGTAACACTGCTTCATATAAAGTGCAGTCCACAACATCATTCGAGCGCAGACACAAAAAGGTTAACAGTTTTCAATCATTCTGATCATTTCTCTTTTGTGCAGACCTGGACCCCGTTCCACAAAGTGATTTTTGCACTAAGATCACCATAAATGCACTAAGTTGATCACTGCGCTTTAAATCACTTCATGGAAGAGGACCCAGGTCCCTAAACTCAAGAATTAGAGTTATCCTCCTTAAAATCAAAAGTAAGTGGTTACACTCCATTAATTATAACAAAGTAAAATAAAAACTGACCTCTTCCACAATTTGATCATTACATCATTTTATTTTCAGACAAAGTTTGACACCCAATGGCCGACGTGTGTGTGTGTGGGTTTTTTAGCTTAGGTGTCTTTAAGCATTTATTCATTCATTCATTTATTTGTTCATTTTCAGACAAACAATCTGAAAAAAAATCGGGCTACTTCTGGTCAGGATTTTGAGACGGTGAATGAAGGCTCTTTCTTGATGGACGATGGTGCCAGTAAAGGCAGCCTGCCTCTGGTCATTCTCGATGACTCTACACCTGAAGTTAAAGAAAAATTCCTCGTCACTCTGAAGCGAGTCGTGGTGGATGACCCGGCAATTGCGACCAGTCAGAAACCTCAGCTTGGAGATGTGGTTACGGCAACGGTTACCATAGCGAGCAGTGACAGTGCAAATGGCATGTTTCGGATTGTCAGCAACAGTCCATCAGCTTCTGGAGATATGGTTCTGGTGGAGGAGAAGAACCAACTGGCTGTTGATTTAGTTGTGGAAAGAACAGGTGATATACACACACGCAGTCAGATCTCATTACAGTTAAATTACCACTAGAACACATTAATGTCTAACATTTGGTAATTTTTACATATAGTCATAGAGAGAAAACCCACTACATTTTTCCATCGGTAGCAAAGGGTCTGTTATATGCACCATCATACAGGCAGGATAGCACATATCACAGCCTTTGATATACCAGTTGTGGTGCACTATAGTTACAATGAGAAATAGCCCAATGAGCACACCTTTAGGGATCGATCCTAAACAGACCATGCATCAAGTGAGTGCTTTACCACTGGGCTATGTCCCACCATTCAGAACATCCACATATATCTTATGGTTATACAGTGAAACCCTCCTAAATTGGACACCAACAAGACGGAGAAAAAGGTCTGCTTTTTAAGAGAAATCCACTTTAGAGAAGTTATTTTCTGTACTGATATTTTGAGGGAATTATGATTTTATTTACAGAGGGTCCAGCCTTGATGGGGTTCACTGTTTATCATTCATTCATTTCAACTTAGTTTCATGTTTATATCCAATTAAGGTTCAAGCACGCTGTCCTAGACACACACTATCTGAGCTGTCTGTCCAGGACAGTGAGTTTTAGTTGTTAGTTGGTTAGTGGTTAGTGAGAGAGAAGAGGGTGTAGTGGCCTTACACCTACCCAATGAGCCCTTAAGAATTTGCTCTGGGTTGGCTGTAAACCACGTACCTACCAGCCTGTAGTCTCATGACTTAACCACTGTGCCACCGAGGCCAATTTGTGTATCATTCTGACCCTGAAGAGTTTATACACCATTCCAGGTTGATGGTTAATGGACTATTTATCATAACATTTTACAGGAGGGAATATTGGAATTTTATTTTAAACACCTCAGTTTATAAGAGGGAATATTGGTACATGTATGTGATATTAAGTCATATTAATTTACAGGATGGAATATTTAATTTTATTATATTTTTCAGGAGGAACTATTGGTGAGGTGTCAGTGGATTGGGCTGTCAGTGGCACGCAGGGTGCTACCTATGGTCTAGATTTTATAGCTGATGGTGCGACCTTGACCTTTGCAGCTGGCCAGTCGAGAAGGGGTAAATGTTCCAAATGATGTCTTTGAATTGTAACATATTATGTTTGGAGTACATGTTTTACTTTTTATATTTGTGATACAATATTGTGATTTAGTTAATCTTTTTATTATTGATGCTTCTGTATTTAAATGCTTTAAGCACAAATTCATGTATTCATATTATGTCAGTGATGTTGTCTGTTATTACGCGGTCCTGAACAAACCTAAGTTATCTGGGTTACTGTCTCTTCAGGACAGAGGTGAGCAACAACACCACTAGAGCACATTTATTTATTAATCATCATCTATTGGATGTCAAACATTTGGCAATTCTGACATATAGTCTTACAACAAACTACAGTTTTCTGTTAACAGCAAGAGATCTTTTATAATTTATGCACTTTTTCTGCAGACAGGACAATTCATACAATAGTATTAATGAGTCACTGGTTGGAATGGGATAAAAGCCGAATTGAGGGGATTCAATCCTATAACATGTAGTCTTTAAAAAAAAAAACACTACATTTTTTCCATTAGCAGGAGGGTATTTAATCTTATGACGAGCTATATAGGGAATCCAGGTCAGGTCAGGTCAGAGTGTTTAAAGTGCATGTTCAGAGCAAGCTGTTGTAGCGCACGCCTGTCCTGGGCACAGGTGCCAGCCTCAGTTGGTTCCTCCGTCCAGGACAGGGTGGGATTCCAGTACAGGCCCAGAATTTATATATCACTAACGATTACATTTTAGCATTTGACCAAGTGTAAGGCTATGTTCACATACACACGAATATGGATCCAGATACGGATATGGCAATAATTACTATTTGCTAACTCAAAGGTGTCTGGATACAGACAGGATCATTTCGGTCACTACACACAGTGATAGTATTGGCACGTCAAACCGCATTCAAGAAGTTGACAAAAATAGTTTCCCATGCTACTTTTATTTGGAAAGACCTTTTGTCATTTTTTCATTGCATTTATAATTGTACATACATGTATGTGAAAGCTATGTCTGATTGTAGGATCCTATTTCTGTGTGTATATGCCCCATAATTGTGGATTCATATCTCTATATATGTGAACACAGCTTTGTGGTTGTCATATACCCAGGGTTCGTATGGAGTCTGGAAAACCTTGAAAAGTATGGAATTTTGAAAATCCATTTTCCAGACCTGGAAAAAGTATGGAAAAATACCTTTTTTGCAAGTTGATTTGGAAAAAGTATGGAAATTTGTCTTTAGGACCCATGTAGAAAATTTCAATTGCGTGAAACCGGCGGAATCTGATGATGTTTTCTCATTTCGGCACTAACGTACATTTGGGAAATCAAGACTAACATTTGCCGACATTTACCGAAGATTTGAAGTATGCGCTTACGCAATGCATATGACAAAAAAATTATCCATTTTGTCAAATTTTCCGAAAATAGGGGGAGATGTATACTGATTATTGAGTAACATGAGTCTTGAAAAATATTTTTTTGTCTTGGAAAAAGTCTGAAAAAGGTCTGGAATATTTTTGTTTCCAAGGTGTATGAACCCTGTATACCTAATCTTTTAATTATTTCCAGTCATAACAGTGACAGTGCTGGATGACACTAAGCCAGAAGACAATGAGACGATCACCATTCAGCTATCCAACCCACAAGGTGGTGCCACCATCGGGCCAAATTCAAATCTGACTGTTGTTATTCTCGAGAACGATAACGTAGCAGGGGTGCTAGCATTTGATTCAACTGCATACCTAGCTAATGAAGGTACTGTATTGTAATAACATGACAGAATTTGTTTTTAATGGTGTGATATACAAGATAGTGATTAACAATTATTTAGAAGTTTATACCTTGGTGCACAACTATTATTGTAATATGTCGGGTTAAGTTAATTTTTGTCTCATCTTCATGAAGTTATTGGTGGTGATATATAGGTATTACTTTGCCAAAGATGGTGGCGGCAGTGAAGTTATTGGTGGTGATATATAGGTATTACTTTGCCAAAGATGGCGGCAGCAGTGAAGTTATTGGTGGTGATATATAGGTATTACTTTGCCAAAGATGGAGGCGGCAGTGAAGTTATTGGTGGTGATATATAGGTATTACTTTGCCAAAGATGGCGGCGGCAGTGAAGTTATTGGTGGTGATATATAGGTATTACTTTGCCAAAGATGGTGGCGGCAGTGAAGTTATTGGTGGTGATATATAGGTATTACTTTGCCAAAGATGGCGGCGGCAGTGAAGTTATTGGTGGTGATATATAGGTATTACTTTGCCAAAGATGGTGGCAGCAGTGAAGTTATTGGTAGTGATATATAGGTATTACTTTACCAAAGATGGTGGCGGCAGTGGCATCAACTTTTGTATTTACCTCTGGTGTTCAGTTTTTGCATTTAGCTCCATTTTTCACAAACTGTAAGTCTTTGATCATTAAAACATGGTTTGTGGTTGCACCATGAACATTTAAAAAGCAAAATTCTGGATACCTCTTAAAACCAGACGTTTTACTTGGTCCTAAGCATGTCCGGTTTAGAGGAGTTTCACTGTATTACTTTTCAGCAGTGGCTTTAAAAGATATAAAACAAAGTAAGGCATTTGCAGAAGGCAGAGAGTTAATAAAAAGGAAAAAAACCAACAAACCCCAACAACATAGAAGTGAATGATGATAGTCGTGATGATGATAATGTCCAGTTACATTTCAAATATGCATATTCTGTCAGTTCATCCAGGATGAAGATTAATGTTAAAGTGAAAATCCACCACCAGCACTGGTTTAGAAAGACATATAACAATAGGAAGCATTTGCTAAAGGCAGAAAGGTTTTCAAAAACCTCCAAAAACTCCAACAAACTAAGAGTCCATCTCAGCCTCCATGAAAAGGTTATTTTTTGATAAATAATTTCAGTTTGATTTGACATAAGAATAAAAGTAAAAGTGTTTTGGAAATAACAAAACCCTCCACTATTTAGAAAACTATTGGCTCAGAAATAAGTAACTTGTAGTACAAATACTATATTAAGAAAACAGTGCTCCATGTGATCACTATAGAAGTGACTGTTTTGTGTTGTTCAGGAGACAAGCTGTCTATCCGAGTGACGCGCACGGCCCCGGCTCACGGCCAGGTAACGGTAGACTGGAGAATCGCCGGCGTACGAGGCACAGACCCTACCACGGGATTCAGAGAGTCTTCTGGCATGTTCATCTTCTTCCCGGTAAAAAACCCTATTAATAATATATTCTTAATATAGATGTGCTGTTGATAATCCCCTACCAGTCCATTCAGAGGGAACTATAAGTTTTATCTGATCAGGTTTGACGATAAAATTATGGTCCTTGAACTTAGGAGATATGAAAATTTGTTTTCCAGACTTTTTTTATTTAGCAATGCCTGAAGATATTGAGGTGAAAGTTTGTATCTAGCTTTATCTTGTACTGTTACAGATCAGGTTTAACTTTTATGGTGATGTACCTTTTTTTTTCACTGAGTTATGGCCCTTGAATTTAAGAGATAGGAAACTTTGTTGGGTTATTGCTTTAGCAGTACACTGACAATGCTTGTGTTTACTTCACTGTCAAGTCTTGTGCTTTTGAAACTTCTAAATATTTGTTTAATATACATTTGTTCCTTTAAGGGTGAGCTCTTCAAACTGATAGGGTTGGAGGTTTTGCTGGACGATACTCCAGAGGTGAATGAGGAATACCAGATTGTGCTTCAGAACGTCACCACATCAGGTCAGTGCAGTTCTCAGCAGAATAAAGCAACTGTTTATTGAGGCAGGATGTAACTCAGTGAAAGACCACTTGATGTACAGTGGGTTGTACAGTCGATTCCCAACTAGTAGCTATAACTATGGTGCTAGAAGCCATCCATGAAATACATACGCACAAAATCTCCTCTCTCTTGTACACCTTTTGTACATTTGATCTTTACCCCCTTCCCCTATATCATTCTTTCACACTGAAAAGTACAATGGATTCAGTTAAATAAGAGCTTGGCAGCGAAACCCCTACCCCAAACCTCCTGCCCAAACCCCCTCCCTCATCCGGGTGTATGTACTTTGTGGATTGCCCCTTACATTAAAAACTCTTGTTGAGTTTTTATTATTATGATGATGATGATGCTTATGGTGATTTTGATAACAGTGACGATGATGACAGTCATGTTAATGGTGGTGACAGTGATGATGATGATGATAATGACAATCATGACAGTCGTGTTAATGGTTTTGACAGTGATAATGATGATATCCAGTTACTTTTCAAGCATGCAGCTCAGCTCCTGCCAGTTCATCCAGGACAAAGATTAATGTTAAAGTTTGTTTTGTTTAACAACATCACTAGAGCACATTGATTTATATATCATTGGCTATTAGATGTCAAACATTTGGTACTTTTGATATATAGTCTATGGAGAAAACCCGCTAAAAAATTTCTATTAGTAGCAAGGGATCTTTTATATGCACCATCCCACATACAGGATAGCACATACCATGGCCTTTGATGTACCAGTCGTGGTACACTGGCTGGAAATAGAAATTGCCCAATGGGTCCATCGATGAAGACTGATCCTAGACTGACCGTGCATCAGGCGAGCGCTTTACCACATGGGCTATGTCCTGATCTCCTAATGTTAAAAAGAAGATCGACCACTGTCTCATGAACTACTGCTTCTTATTAATAATAATTAGTTTCCTTGAAGCATCAATGTTTCATGGACATATTTTTTAAAATTAGCTTTTCTAATCTTGCAGGAATTGGCAGCACAGGAGCTGCAGTTGTTAACCCCCAAAAGGGCACAGCTCTGATAACAATAGGGGGCAGTGACAACCCCCACGGAGTGATCCAGTTTGCAGTGGCATCCACGTCTGTGAGAGTGGAGGAAGATGTGGGACGAGTCAGTCTCCAAGTGGACAGAAAGTTTGGAGCAATCGGTAATTCACTTACACAACTAGTTTGTGGATATACTGTAGATCCTGAAATTAATGCATCCCTAAATTAATGCGAGTGACGGTGGGCAGACTAAAATGCTGCATAAAATTAATGCGAATGGACTCCCTTTGAAATATTACTTTTCTATCATCATTAAAGTTAAAGGTCTCTTCAATGAGATCAGTTCACTAACATGTCTGTGTACACATCAATTACCCTGTTTAATCCCTTGTGTTTTTGGTGAAATCAACTCAAAGCATATGTTTTTAGCAATTATTTACGTAATGTGTATATTTAGCTAAATCATGTATGTCCTATTACAACTGTATCTTTATCTATAAATGGTGATTTCAAAGTCATAATGAAAGAACAATTCACCCAGTGGTATGCTGATGAAGTTGCATCAAACTTGATCAGTAAAAACAAAGAAACCGTTGACCGCAGGATTAGCGTGCTAAAACACATTCACGCACGTTGGATCATGTCGGCTATTGACAGGGTGGCCAAAGACCCTGCAGTTGTCACACATGGCTGACAGCCTGCTGAACTATTGGAAAATTAGTCTGTCTCATCTACGATGAATTGTTTTCCAGTTGTGTGTTATAAATATATTAGAATTTTAATCTTTGTCTTGTTTTAATAACATGGGGCACATAGGCAAAAACAGAAATAAATGTGTCATATTATTAATGCGAATAACACAATCTCGCATTTTTTGCATTAATATTATGATCGCATTAATTTCAGGATCTACAGTATGCACTTATATATAGTTTGTAAAGATTTGTAGATAGATTCAGTGATAGAAATAATTTTTAAAGAAATTCAAGGACAGATTCAATTAAGGAACTAACTTTTAAGAAAAGTTTGGATAAATTCAATTACAAAACTAGTTTGTAAGAGATTTGCAGTTAGAGTCAATTAGTTATAAAATTCAAGCACAGATTCAATTATGGAACTCCATGTAGTTTGTAAAATATTCCCCAATAGATTTAGTTACAGTTTTAAAGACATTCAGGAAGTTATGAATGTGGTGTAAAGCTCCATATTTGATTGAAGGAAGGAAATGGTTTATTTAACAACACACTCAACACATTATATTTACGATTATATGGCGTCAGACATATTGTTAAGGACCACACAGATATTGAGAGAGGAAACATGCTGTCGCCAATTCATGGGCTACTCTTTTCGATTAGCAGCAAGGGATCTTTTATATGCTTCATCCCACAGACATGATAGTACATACCACGGCCTTTGTTACACCAGTTGTGGAGCACTGGCTGGAACGAGAAATAGCACAATGGACCCACAAACGGGAATCGATCCTAGATCAATCGCACATCAGGCGAGCACTGTACCACTGAGCTACGCCCCGCCCCTCCATATTCAATTGGATGTCTGAGCTGTCCATATTATGCTGTGACTCTTCTTTCATTGGTTGATTCTACTTCCTGCCCCTCCAAAATGCACATCAGGCGAGCGCTGTACCATGTAGCCCCTCCATATTCAAACTACAGAGATTCCCCGCCCCTCCATATTCAATCGCACCGGGTGAGTGCTGTACCACTGAGTATGCCCCGCCCCTCCATAAATGATATTAAACTGAGCTGCCCCTCCAATCTACACATTGTACTGAGAGTCCATGGTGTCGAGTCCCCGCCCCCCTCACATGCGAGCTTGCCCGCCCCTCCATATTCAATTGGACATCAGGCGAGTGCTGTACCACTGAGCTACACCCCGCCCCTCCATATCAATTTATCTGTTACACTCTATTATTTGCAACAGGCGAGTGCTGTACCAAATACTGTCCATGTAGCTACTCCCCGCCCCTCCATATTCAATTTCATGTAAATACTCCCTGCCCCTCCATATAATGTTGTATAATCTTCTTTTTTTCAGGAAACTGTTCGAGTTTCATATATCATGGTTCGACTCGAGGATCAATTTTGAACAGGAATGAAATACTGTCCATGTACCTTCATGTAAATATAGTATAATGTTTATAATATTTTTTCAGGAACTGTTCGAGTTTCATATATCATGACTCGAGGATCAATAACAGCCTTATCGCGAGACATCCTTCAGGAGGCGTTGCCAGGTTCTGACTTCATTGTCAACAATGGCCACATTGACCTGGTAGGTGGGCAGTCATCGGGGGCGATCTCTGTGGACATTGTGAACGATGACCTGCCAGAGATCGACGAGGTGTTTCTCGTCAAGTTGACTCAAGTGGAGTTGATTGGCCTTGGGGACAAGGATCTGCCTCCCCGTCTGGCCAGTTCGGGAGTCATAGCCGAGATCATAATCGGAGCTAACGATGGAGCGAAAGGGGTGTTCGTATTCAGGTCTGACTCAAGAAGGTAAATAAATGCATGTCTGTTTGTTTCAGATTTAAAGTTTGTTTTGTTAATGACACCACTAAAAGGGCTAGTATTTTTTTCCATTAATAACAAGTGATCTTATATATGCACCATGCCATAGACAGGATAGCACATACCATGGCCTTTGATACTGATGTATTGGCTGGAAGGAAGGAAGAAAATATTTTATTTAATGATGCATTTGTTTAAAGACACAATTGGAGAGAGAGAGAGAGAGAGAGAGAGAGAGAGAGAGAGAGAGAGGGGGGGGGAGGGGGAGGGGGAGAGAGTGAGTGAGTGTGAGTGTGTGTGTGTGTGTGTGTGTGTGTGTGTGTGTGTGTGTAGGTGTGTGTGTAGGTGTGTAGGTGTGTGTGTGTCTGTGTTGTGAATATGTGTGTATTAGATATTTTAGTCTGGAATAAAAAAATTAAATATTAACACCCCATTGGCCTATTGTACTATTACTCTGTTTCAGGATGACTGTGAATGAAATGAACATCAACATCTCCCTGGGGATTATTAGAGAGGGTGGACTGTATGGCAATGTTTCTGTCTTCTACTACGCCCAGGGTATCACAGAGGGCGCCGTTCTAGGAACAGACTACTCTGTTCAACCAACAGTAAGTCATTAATTCCTCTTTTAAGATTCTTTTGTTTTTCTTCTGTGTTAAGATATACAATTAATCATGCTTTAGATTTGGGGTCTGGTTGTGTTGAAAAAGACCTCTCTCTAGATCAAGTCTTCTTTGGTGCCCCAAAGCTTGTCAGCCAGTGCTTTAACCTTGCTTTGTTGTACAAGGGGAAAGACTGCAGGATGAGCTCTGAAGACTGTCAGCCTGTTTGACAATGTCTGCCAGCTTCAGGTAGTAAATATGAGACCGGAGATGGCAGTGACCATATTCAGTTCATCAAGCTTTATCTCAAAATTATTTGACTATCAGGAACTGCTGTTTGTGGTTATGTTATTGTTATTTTGTTGTTTACTTGTTACTTTATATTAACCTCTCAAAACCAGACCCTTAGTAAACCAGAATTCCCTCAAAACCAGATGTTTTTCACGGTTCCTTTTTAAATATTAAATCAGAACAGAACCTGTCTAAACTAGATACCCCTAATAAACTGTACATTTTACTTTGTTCTGTGGGTGTCCCATTTATAGAGGTTTCACTGTATTACTATTTGAATTGTTGTTTGAGTTCATCATATGACTAATGTGATACCAGGATCTGTTGTCTGTGGTTACTTTATCTTGTTATTCTTATGCTACCTGGATCTGTTGTCTGTGGTTACTTTATCTCGTTATTCTTTTGCTACCTGGATCTGTTGTCTGTGGTTACTTTATTTTGTTCTCCTTTTGCTACCTGGATCTGTTGTTTGTAGTTACTTTATCTCCTTATTCTTTTGCTACATGTACCTGGATCTGTTGTTTGTGATTACTTTATTTTGTTATTCTTTTGCTACCTGGATCTGTTGTTTGTAGTTACTTTATCTCCTTATTCTTTTGCTACCAGGATATGTTGTTTGTGATTACTTTATCTCGTTATTCTTTTGCTACCAGAACTTTGTTTGTAGTTACTTTATTTTGTTATTCTTTTGCTACCAGGATCTCGTTTGTAATTACTTTATTTTGTTATTATTTTGCTACCAGGATCTCGTTTGTAATTACTTTATTTTGTTATTATTTTGCTACCAGGATCTCGTTTGTAATTACTTTATTTTGTTATTATTTTGCTACCAGGATCTCGTTTGTAATTACTTTATTTTGTTATTATTTTGCTACAAGGATCTGTTGTTTGTGGTTACTTTATCTTTTTATTCGTTTGCTACCAGAAGTTACTGTTTGTGGTTATTTTATCTCATTATTCTTTTGCTACCAGGAGCTGCTGTTTGCAGCAGGAGAGCGTCACAAAGACATTGTTGTGAGAATCATCGATGATGAGATACCAGAGGGAAATGAAACCTTTGAGATCATTCTCACTAACCCTCGGAACGGGGCTGAGCTCGGGAAGGAATCAAAAGGTGAAATATTGACAGAAATAAACAACATACAAATGTAACAGAAAAATCAATCTCCAATTAGGGGATTTAAACCACAGACTCATCAGACTATCGGTCCAGCACTCTACCAACTGAGCTAATAGCTACTGAGGTCAGGTCAGGTCAGGTCATAGGTTTTAATGTGCACATTCAAAGCAAGCTGTTGTAGCGCATGCCTGTCATGGGCGCAGGTGTCGACTTACACTGTCTCCTCTGACCAGGACAGGAAAGGGGCTGGGGGAGTAGAGGGGACCGCTCGCGCTTGACAAGTGCAAGAGAGAAAAAGCAGCCCGACCATTGTAGTGTAGTGCAGTGTAGTGTAGTGCGGTATGGGTGTAGTATAGTTTATAGAAGCTATCTCATAGGTTTTTTCGAATACGATTTATATCACATCACGAGTTGACATAAAAATTGTATTCGAAAAAACACCATGAAATGATCTGTTTATTATTTACATCTTTCCTAAGTTTTTATTCACTTTTTGTTAATATCTTTCGTGTATCCTATCGAAAACACGTAACGCCATGATATATTTTTTTTTGATGAAAGTTTTCCAGAACATTTACTTGACCATAGACTTTTTAGAAGAAATTTGAATATAAATTATATTTATTTAATTATTAAATCAACATTTATTTAATAATACTGCTGTGCAAACATACCTGACAAAACAATCCTCCAAAAGCCACAAAAACAAAATGAAACGAACACTGTTAAATTTTAACTTACACTCAATGACAGAACATTGTGAAATCATTATTTAGCTTCTTATTCAATGCGTTTTAGATATTTTATCGTAATTGCACTGCATATCTCTTTTTTAATAGGTACAGTTGTTTAAATTACATTTTTTATTTTTCAAGTACGATCAGATGCATTGGTAATTATCAAACTTAAGGTTGGACTATACCAATTAAATTCCCATAGGCGACCATGTTAACGTTTGTGTTTAAAAACACTATATGCAATATATCAACCAAACTATGACCCATAAATATCAGTACTACAACCCCTACCTCAAAGTATTAACTGTACCTTTCATGGCTCATTTTCGGTATAACCAGATGTTTCTACAACACCCCTAGTTTCGCACAAAATTTGAGTACTTTTTTTTTTACATGTACCCTATACATGTTCCAAGCACAAGGCTACTTGACACAGTAGTACTACATCAAATAAAATTGTATAAATTTTTAGCCCAGATAAAACCAATGTTTTTTTACAACCAACACACTCACATTTATAACAAATCACAGGACTTGTGGTGTTAACTTCTCTATCAAAAGTTCGGTGCACCTCAAACTTCGACCCAGCTGGAAATTAATTGGTATAGTGCAACCTTAAATACGAACAAACGACACAAAGGGAGATAATTTAAACATGAACTTTTACAAAAAAGTAAATACAATTTCTATATTTTCACTGTAGCTAAAATACAGTGAAAATATTACTTTTCACCAGATATCACTTTGATGGTTTCTGTAGGTCTATATATTTCATTGCTATATATATAATAAAGTGTAGTATAGTGGTGTTTAGTGTTGTGTAATACTATAAAACTTACTTTTTGGTTTGATTTTTAACTGCCTCAATAACTATAAAGTTTATTATTTAAAGAATATTAAATAATGTCCATGTTATGGTATATGTACTTATTATCCACATGATTCAACATAACCGAGTCAATAAAAATCATACAAAGCACATGTGTAATGATGTAATTTTGTGAAGCGACGTCATATCATGATGTTGCTTCCCAAGTCCTAGCTCAGATGTCATTTCGTCGTCTCCTTCTAGTTATGGTCAAAACATTTTGAGAAGGCCCTTGCTATTAATAAAAAATAAAATAAAGAAATGATTACACTCACATGTGAGTCGTAATGATTTTACGAAAATCGTGTCAGGATTCAAGTATTACTCTTGCTCTCACTTGGGCAGTACAAAAATCATGAGACTTGTTTCATAAAATCAGTATAACACACAAGCTTGTATAATAATCTCTATATAACTCACCATTTTTTCTTCTTTCATCTGCAGCTCAGATAACCATATCAGCCAACGATGATTCTGGAGGGTTTGTCAGTTTCGACTCGAGCAATGAAATCATATTGTACGAGTCTGACAAAGGTGATGACTCGAGGAGCAAGGCAGCACTCACCCTAACTCGTGGTCCAGGGGTGTACGGTGCCGTGTCAGTCGAGTTTGTGATCATTGCCAGCGACGACGCACCGGTCACTGATCTGACACCCAGTACAGGAACCGTAACCATAGGCAATGGCCAGGTGTGTATGAGAGAAAATGCGAGAAACTATTAGTGCAATGACAATGTGAACTAGTCTGTCTTGTTTTTTGCTTTAAATAAATATTATTGGGGTTTTTTTCAAAGATTCATGAAAATATTTGCCAGATCAGGTTTTTATTTTCATTTAAAATAAGAATTATTAGTTTTTCTTTTTAAAGATTCTTGAAATATTTGTCCACATATATACAAAGTGTTGTGAAATCGCAAAAATTTATTGGCTACAAAATTAAGGTTTTTACGGTATTTAGAACAGCTCAAAGATATTTGTTTTATTGTATAACATTGTATGTGACTGTATTGTATAACATTGTATGCTGTTGTATTTTGTAACATTGTATTCAGTCCTTTTGTATTACATTGTATTGTTTAATATTGTATTTTATTGTATTCTGGAGATAACCCTTGTTGATGATATCTCTAATATTGTATTTTATTGTATTCAGTCCTGGAATGGTGTTCAGGAGATAACTGTTGTTGATGATGATATCTCTAATATTGTGTTTTATTTTATTCAGTCCACTGGTGTTCTGGAGATAACCCTTGTTGATGATGATATCTTTAATATTGTATTTTATTTTATTCAGTCCACTGGTTTTCTGGAGATAACCGTTGTTGATGATGATATCTCTAATATTGTATTTTATTGTATTCAGTCCACTGGTGTTCTGGAGATAACCGTTGTTGATGATGATATCCCTGAGGACATTGAGACATTCTCCATCATCCTACGACGTCCAGTCGGCTGCCAGCTGGGACAGATCAAACGGCGAGTGATCACGGTGGGATCGAGTGATTCTCCTAACGGAATGTTCGAGATATTTGTCGCCAACACAAGGTAACGTCGGCTGAGGGTTTGCAGGTTGTTTTGTGACCTCTGACATTTATTTTATTTCATTTCAACTTATTTTCTTGCTTATATCCAATTAAGATTCAAGCACACTGTCCTGGGCACACACCTCATCTATCTGGACTGTCTGACCAGGACAGTGGGTTAGTTGTTAGTTGGTTAGTGGTTAGTGAGAGAGAAGGTGTAGTAGTCTTGCACCTACCCATTGAGTCGTTAAAACTCACTCTGGGTGGGAGCCGGTACTGGGCTGCGAACCCAGTACCTACTAGCTTTATGTCTGATGGCCTAACCACAATACCACCGATGCCGGTGACCTCTGACAGTCTGGGGGTTGTCAGTTGGTTAGTGGTTAGTGAGAGAGAAGAGGGAGGAGTGCTTGCCTGAGGTGGAATAAGTAACAGAATTGATTGCTTCTGATATACTTTGAAGTTTTTTCCTAATCCCATCTTGTGCCTCACAACTGATACATCAAAGGCTATGTCTACGAAAGTGTGTTTATAATATAGTATGGCTCTTTTGGTAAGAATAACCTGTCATGGCAGCAGGTTTCCACCTTCATTCCCTCCTTCTTCCTCCCTCTCTCTCTTTTTTCTCTCTCCCCATCTCTCCCTTTCCCCTCTCCTCCCACTCTCTCTATCTCTCTCTCTCTTTTTCTCTCTCTCCCTTTCCCCTCTCCTCCCTCCCTCTCTCTCCCTTTCCCCTCTCCTCTCTCCCTCCCTCCCTCGCTCTCCCTCCCTCCCTCCCTCCCTCTCGCTCTCTCTCTCTCTCTCTCTCTCTCTCTCTCTCTCTCTCTCCCTCACCCTCACCCTCCCTCTCTCTCTCTCTCTCTCTCTCAACCAATTGAAAAAATTAACCATATTTAAGGCACTAAATATCTGTGGTGTAAAAAGTGCTGATAGGTCATTAAAGTTAAACATTAAATGTTCTTTTACTTTCATTTATCTTTACATGTTTCATTTTTAGAAATTCTTCCATATCTGTGGAAGAAAGTGTTGGACTCATCAAGTTTGATGTTGTCAGAAGTAAGGGGTCCAGTAAACAAGTCACCATTGATGTAGTCATGGTTACTGAATCTGTCCCAGTTTCACCAGGTAAAAAGGAGTTGACTCTAGCCACTCTGCAGAATCTACCAGGAAAGAAAGTCAGTGCTTGGCACAGTATGGAGGTTAATGGAGTTACCTACCTTTTGATGCTGACATCACTTCCTGCCAACACTTCACTGAAGTCTATTACACCCAATAACCTGGATGGAAATGGACAATCTCTCATGCTTCGCTGGCAGGGGGAAATAACTCTAATTCAGGTAAATTTCAAAGATAGCAGATAAATTTTAATTAAATGAATATAATATATTATGCTTCCTCTTTTGATAGTTTTATAGACTTTAGATGGATTTTCTTTTGCAATAAATATTAAACTACATACTACTATAACAGGTAGTTACAGCAAATTAATGCAATTGTTGAATTTTTGTATTATTTGAATGAAGGAAGGAAATGTTTTATTTAACGACACACTCAACACATTTTATTTATTGCGTCAGACATATGGTTAAGGACCACGCAGATATTGACAGAGGAAACCCGCTGTCGCCACTTCATGGGCTACTCTTTTCGATTAGCAGTAAGGGATCTTTTATATACACCATACCACAGACAGGATAGTACATACCACGGCCTTTGTTACACCAGTTGTGGAGCACTGGCTGGAACGAGAAATAGCCCAATGGGTCCACAGATGGGAATTGATCCTGGACCAACTGCATATCAAGCGAACGCTTTACCACTGGGCATCGTCCCACCCCTATATGAATGAGTGAATTTATTGTTTTTCATTTTTAATATTAATATTATTTGCAGACTGTGAACACAAATGGAGCAAGTGCTGCTGACTCCATCTCACTAGGGGGCGCTGACTACCTAGTTATAGCCAATGGTGGCACTGAAGGGTCACGCAATGTTAATTCAGTCTTGTACACCATCAAAGCTGGAGGAATGCTCAAAGAGGTAATCATTCATAACCTGAATAATGTCTTTTTTTTTATAGAAAGAAATAAACAATTTTTGAAATAAGCGGATGTACGGAAATGGATAATATATATATAACAACATTTGTTTTAGTTAATGTCTGCTTTCATTTATCAAAAATGGCTCTAATACTGATTGTAAAGTGATAGCGAGTGTGTTCTGTATTGTTATTTGTTAATTACATTCTTTTTCCATTATCACCTGGACAGCTAATGATGTCATTAGAAAGTGACGTCATTAGCAATTGCAACAGGCCAAATTGACGGCTCAAGGGTCTACAGTTAGATTGTAGCCAGGTATTTTTTTCAAGAAATACCAAATATACTGTTAGTTCTGTAGAAAAACAATTCCGTTTACAATGGACATAACTATATTGATTTTTTTTAGATTTGTGGTTGTTATCATCTATTTGATATCTGCATATGTTTCATTTTTCACCTCAGGCTAACGCCTTTGGTCAGAAATGACATTTGCAGGATCAAATAAACAATAACACCCGCAGATCTAAAAACTCCATATGGTTATCTCCTAAAAGTTAAAAAAAACTAGGGTCTGTCACTTTAAACGTAGATCTCATGATATATTTTAGATTTTTTTTTTTTTTCACAGAAGCAGACGTTCAGCACAAAAGGAGCCAGTGATGTGAAGTTCTTTTCTCAGAACGCGCAGAGTTTCCTCCTCTTTGTGAACTCTCTGGACGACACGAGCAAGTCGGACCTGTCTCTGGATATCTACATCTGGGAGGGCGGTCTGAGTCGGTTCAGTTCGTCGACGTGGCAGACGATCACGTCGCTGTACCCGCGAGCCGTGGTCTTGTTCCACATTGACAATGTCCTTTTCATGGCCGTCGCCAACTACTATGACTGGACAACAAGTGCTTATGAAACAAGGTGAGCATGTCAGTTCTGTTACACTTGTACTTAACAGGACAGTGTGGTTGCGAATAAGCTTCATTCTGTCAAGGCAGTCCTGGGAGAGTGGCAGTCATCCTACAGGCGGTGCAGGAAGGATGAAGTAGTCTTATGCCGTGCCCGCATCGGCCATACATATTTGACGCATTAATTTATTTTAAAGACCCTCCTCCTCAGTGTTGTCAGTGTACACGACTGTGCACCACATTTTGATGGAGTGTTATCATCTCAAGCTGACAAGAAGTGATATATTTGGCAATAGAAATGTTTTGGAATCGTTTAAATTACATCCAGAATTAATTGTAAAGTTTTTAAAACACTTTGACTTCTATATAAAGTTTTAAAATATATTTACCTTGATTTTATGTATTATATTATACTTTTTCCCCACAGCTCCTTACACTGTGGTTTTACATGAATATATATAAATAATATTTCCATATACTTACCATTTGTGACACCCAATAGCCAATATGTATTTTTGTGCTGGGGTGTCGTTAAACATTCATTCATCATCATCATCTTGTACTTAACAAGCAAACATATCCAGTGCTTATGAAATGAGGTGAGCATGTTATTTCTGAAACAAGGTACTTAACAAACAACATAGCTTGCTTATGAAATGAGGTGAGCATGTTATTTCTGAAACAAGGTACTTAACAAACAACATAGCCAGTGCTTATGAAACGAGGTGAGCATGTTATTTCTGAAACAAGGTACTTAACAAACAACATAGCCAGTGCTTATGAAACGAGGTGAGCATGTTATGTACTTAACAAACAACATAGCCAGTGCTTATGAAACGAGGTGAGCATGTTATTTCTGAAACAAGGTACTTAACAAACAACATAGCCAGTGCTTATGAAATGAGGTGAGCATGTCATTTCTGTTGCACTTGTACTTAACAAACAACATAGCCAGTGCTTATGAAACGAGGTGAGCATGTCATTTCTTTTACATCTATACTTTAATAACAAACAACACTTGGGCATTATTCACAAATTTGTAATTTTTTGGTTTGGAAAAATTACACTTTTGCGAATAATTACTAGCAAGTTCTATTAAGAAAAAAACAACATTAAAAAAACAAGAAGAAGAAGACAAATGTAACAGTGGGTGTCTACTCTACCTCTCTTTTGACCAAATTCCCAAATAACCGTATATTAGACACTCATTTATATTCATAGTTTAACATGTACTGAGATGTTATTAAACAAACACTCCTTACCTTTCCACCTCTACACAGTAATCAGTTTCCTAGTCTAGTATTTTTCTCATTGTTTCCAATATTTAATGATTTCATACTTTATGTATGTCCAGTGAAACCTACTGTAGCAAGAATAATAGGCCATCTTTTTATTCTCATAAATCATCTAATATTGTGTAAACTAACCTGTATTAAGCAGCCAACTGTCTTAAAAGGCCAGGGTTTTTTATGCCCTTGGTGGCTGCTTAACACAGGTTCAAAATTGTAATTAATGACATTTCTAGTCAACTGAAAATTAGCCAGTAGCCACTAGATTAGCCACTACTGTTTAATGTTTTGAAATTGTGTAGCGATCTCTAAAACTTGCATAGCAATCACAACGCAATACTGAACAAAATATTCCCTGATCATCATGTCATAAATTCATTTATTATCCACATAGTTCAAGATATTCAGGGAAATATAACCAGTATGACCCACTTGTGTCATAATGATTTCACGTGCACACCGAATGACGTAATTTTGTGAGGTGACGTCATAATTTAATACGGCTTTCACAGTGTAACCACTTACCAAAATGGCATCACTTCGGGAAAATGATGTCAATTTGTCATCTCTTTTTAGTTACGTTTGAAATGTTTTGACATGATCCTAGCTTGCTATTCACGAAAATAATATTTTGGATAATGTGGATAATAAAGAAATTATTACACTCGCGTGTGAGTCGTACTGATTTTATGACACACAAGGTCTTATAATAATCTCTGTAAATGTATATTAAATATGTATAACACTTCTACTTGCAGCTCCATCATCTACAAGCTGGAAGCGAACTACTTCTTCTCACAGCACCAGCGTATTTCAACGACCGGAGCTGTCGACGTGCAGCACCTGTCTATTGGTGACCTTCACCTGGTGGTGTATGGCAACAACCGTCAGAATGTGATCAGCAGTCCCCAGACGTCCCAGATCTACCGGTGGGACCCAACCACACAGCTGTTCCTCCTCTACCAGGAGATTCCAACCAACCGCGTCCAGGCGGTGCACACATTTACACACGCTAGTGGTGCAGGTGGGTAATAGTTCAGTGGAATTTAATCTGTGCACGCATTTACAGACGCTATTGGTGCAGGTGGGTAATAGTTTAGTGGATTTTAGTCTGGATTCCATTATAGATGCTAATGGTGCAGGTGGGTAATAGTTTATTAGATTTTAGTCTGTGGATTCCATTATAGATGCTAGTGATGCAGGTGGGTAATAGTTCAGTGAATTTTAGTCTGTACACACATTTACACATGCTAGTGTTGCAGGTGGGTAATACACTGATGGAAAATAATACAATAAGGGAACAAGTGATATTTGAGGCCAAATTTAATTAAGGATTCTCTGTTATTTCTTTTATGTTCATCAGGATATGAACTAAACAAAATCATCCGCAAACTGTGTTAATCGGCACATAAGTTTGCGCATGATTTTGTTTCTTTGTTCATACCCAGATGAATGTAAAAGAAATAATAGACAATCCTTATAATTAAGTTTAAAACATACTTACTAATAATAATAATAAAAGTGCTTATTTTATTTTGAATAATTTTTTTGGTTCTAAAACAGTAACACTGAATAACTCAAAATACCAATATAAAGTGACGTTCCCGGTCTACATAATTTTTATGTTCATTGAGATATTAGTAAACTTGCGTTGCTGTGGATGGACCAATGAGATGACATTATATGAGATGAATGTAACAGAAATTTAATGACTTTACTATTAGAGTAGTTATGCCCGTATAAGATACAGAGAGATAATGTTGGACTGAATGTCTGTACTGTGGCATTGACTGTCAGTAATACAATTAACTTCTCACTGTAATTCTGGTAACAGAAAGAAAGAAAATGTTTTATTTAACGACGCACTCAACACATTGTATTTACGGTTATATGGCGTCAGAATATGGTTAAGGACCACACAGATATTGAGAGAGGAAACCCACTGTTGCCACTTCATGGGCTACTCTTTTCGATTAGCAGCAAGGGATCTTTTATATGCACCATCCCACAGACAAGGTAGTACATACCACAGCCTTTGATATACCAGTCGTGGTGCACTGGCTGGAATGAGAAATAGTCCAATGCGCCCACCGATGGGGATCGATCCCAGACTGACCATGCATCAAGCGAGCTCTCTGGTAACAGTAAATATTTTCTGTTGCTGTTTATGTGCCCATATTTCTTTTCATCATTCATTTATTTATTTATTTTTAATTAGTTAAATTTACTTATTTAAATTTATTTATTTCAGTGTATCTTGTCTTTGCGAATGGAATTGGTAAGTCAGAAATCTTTGAGTGGAATGTTGAGAAGAAGAGGTTTTTATTGGTCTGGAGTGGAGACCCGGCCCTTCAGCTTTATCCAATCACAATTCGTCAGGCTTCTGGAGATTTAAATCTATTGGCTGCAGCAGATGTCAATCCAGACAGAAATCCAACAGTTTACCAAGTTGCCAAGGTTTCAAAATCAAACATCTTCATGCCCAGGTATTTTGATTTTGGCTATTCATAGGGGAATGAGATGTAAGGAACAGTGACAGAGGGATTAGAGGGTGTGCCTAGGTATCAGGTTCTGGATAGGGGGCACAATATTAACAAGTAAATTTATTAGCAGCAATAGTTGTCTTTCAGAGATTAGATAATGATGACATTGTGAGATACACTACCATTATAGATAGGTGGCCTTGTAAGATTAGAAGTTAGAATGTAAGATTGTGAAGACTGGTTGGAGATTGCATTTTTATGTTAAAAATTCATGTGATGAAACTACTTTGCAAGTAAATATTTTTTTTTCAAAACTTTTATATTTACCAAGTGATAATATTTTAATTTTACTCCACCTACTAAGTCATTTATTAGTTCTGTACTGGTCCCAACATCTCCATCCTTCTGTTTGTCTGTCTGTCTGTCTGTCTGTCTGTCTGTCTGCTTGTCTGCTTGTCTGTCTGTCCAATATATATAATTTTCAATTACTTTTTTCCCCCACAGTGCCTCAAGATATTGAGCTAAAATTTTGTGTAAGCTTTATCATAGAGAGTTACAGATTAAGTTTGACAGAGTTATGGCCCTTGACTTGGGAGATATAAAGATTTGTTGGGCCCAGTGGGGGACTCTGAGAATGCCTGTTTAAAAAGTATCTGGCACATATGTCTATTGATTTATCTTTTTGCTAATTTAATATATAAAATGCTTATACAGTGTTCGAAATAAGCACTTGTCCGTTTGTCCCAACAAGTGAAAATTTATTCCGACAAGTAAAAATTGTCAGTGCAGTTTAATTTTTAGCAATCACAAACATCATCCCGGTACTTGAATAAAACGAACCATTTATTTAGATAAGTGAAAATATTGGCGGATCAGAAGATTTCTAGATGTACTTGTCCGGTGGACTAGTAAAAAATTCTGCTTATTTCTATCACTGTTATAGTCACTGTATTACCATTTCAATTTAATGTGTACATTCAAATATATTTTACGAGCAGATACAAATAACTTTATGGATTGTCTAATCTGTTATATTTTATCTTTCTCACCAGAACTCTCACACTGACCTTTGACCCAGATCAGATGATGTTGCAAGCTTCAGCCTATGTGTTTCAAGATGACATCCCAGAGGATACACAGACTTTCAAAGTTGCCCTATCAAATTCATCTGGTGGAGCCGAGATTGGCCAATCAGGAGCCGTGACTGTCAGTGTCTTGTCCAATGACAACGCTCATGGCATCATTGAATTTGCTCCTGTAAGTAACATCAAGAAATCTTGTTTGTATTCTTTTATCGCAGTTGATGTTTATATGTTGGTGGAAAGAAATAAGTGAACACGTAACAGTTAATATTGGCTGCTGTCAGAAACCTCATCCATAGTATCAGGAATTTAACTGTCTTACTGACATTTAATGCGGCGGGGGAGGGTCCAGTGCAAAATTGATATTTTGGATATACAGTGAAACCTCGTTAGTCCGGACAGTATGGTTATTAAAAAAAACGTCCGGATTAACGAATTTCCGAATTACTGAAATGCACGTGATGAGTAACCTCCCTTGATTCACAAACAAAATAAAAACGACACATTTGATTTTTAGAACCAAACATTTCTTCAACCAGTTCTGTTCTATTGATCCGCCTCGTGGTGTGAATAAGCGCTATTTGCATGTTTATGAGGTCAGTCTACTATTTAGTAATGTACTGCCAGGTGCTTGTCTTAAAGTTAGAAAATGCGATTAAATAAAATGAAATACTGTTTAAGACATGTTGCATTGTTGATACTAAATGTTTGATTACTAGCAGCAACAAGTTTTAAATTTTATTAGTTGTGTTTTGTCATACCAGTTAATGTGGTAAATCTAGGCCACGTGGTTGAGTTCATTTCCACGAACTGAGTATGTTGTTGAGGAATGCATATTGTTTCTCACTTATATACAATCATTATTAGTTTAAAGTTTCTACGTTTACAGATTATATTTTAAACATATTAAATGGCGAAATTATCATTCATTTCTGCTATATCTACTGATATAATATAAACGCCAACATGATACATCCCTCTGCCGCTAGCACAGAAACTGAATGAGCATTGTTCCACTTGTGAAAGAGTCGCAAGCCAGTGTAACTGAGTGTTTTGATAGCAATAACATGTAAAGACGTTTCCTTTGTCTTTATTTTGATTGACTGGCAATACTCTTGAGTTGGACACAAAAACAATTATGAACAGTATTCAGTAATAAATCATACAGGTAAGTTAGGAGGGTAGTTACAAAATGAGGTCATTGGGGTACCGTAGGGTATGATCAAGAGTTGCCCACTTTTAAAAATAAAATACTCTTTTTTTTTAAACTTTTTTTTTCATTGCATAAAATAAAACAGCCAGTCTGGTCATAGATCAAAGAAATTATATTTAAAAAAACAACAAACACTTGTGAACACTTGTGCTCTATCTGACAAACACTAAATAAACACAGGTGAATCGTTAAATAAACCGCGGTGTGAAACCTCATGCAGGCATTTTATCTCTGTCGATTCCTTGAGCGTTAATTGGCGGATTACCTTTATGTTCAATCAGCGGCGACCGGTCAAACAAAGCAATTTGCCGTTACTTTTTACATTTGGTTCAGAATTATGACCGTCCGGTTCCGGAAGCTGAATATCCGGATTAACGAATAACTTTACTGGGTGGTCGTTTCGTTTTGTGATAAAACCGTCCGTAAGGTGAGGTTTCCGGAGTAATGGAGTCCGGACTAACGAGGTTCCACTGTACACTTTTTGGAAGGGGTTTGTATACTTGTGAAAATGTTAGTAATTATTAATATTTCTGAAATATACTTGTCTACAGACCCATTGTTAAAATGACAGGTTGGGTATTGGTAAACTAAAACATCTGAAGAAAGTTTTTTTGGGGTTTTTTTCATGTTCAGCTTATAAAGAAAATATATTATTACCCCTATTGGCAGAGAGAAGTGGGGAAAGAATTTTTTTCTTTCCTTACGTAAAGAAACCCCACCTCCCATTTCTTCCCTAGATAAGTTTTGTACCACGACTGGTAGTATGTGCTATCCTGTCTGTGGGATGATGCGTATAAAAGATCTCTTGCTAATAATAGAAAAAATATAGCGGGTTTCCTCTCTGAGACTATATGTTGAAATTACCAAATGATTGACATCCAATAGCTGATGATTAATAAATCAATGTGCTCTAGTTGTGTTAAACAAAACAATTTTTTTTTTTCGTGAATTGATGTTGTCCTTCCCTCATAGCTTGTTGAGTATTTATTCTCTAATTGTTTATTGTTGTTCAACAGGATTCTCTGAATGTGCTAGCTGAGGAGCTTGTGGGACGGGACAACACCATTCAGCTGAACGTGTTACGACAGAAGGGATACTTCGGTCGCGTGGTGGTCAGCTGGGTGGCGTCGGGGGATAACGATGGCTTCAACGACATCACGCCAGTCAGTGGCAGGGTGAGCATAGAAGTTTATATCAGCATAATTTAAAGAGCAAAGTTAGATGTGATGTCCACAACAGGTGTGCTTGAACAGTTCTCTGATGGAAGCATACAAATATATATT
Source organism: Gigantopelta aegis (assembly GCF_016097555.1). Classification (NCBI taxonomy): domain Eukaryota; kingdom Metazoa; phylum Mollusca; class Gastropoda; order Neomphalida; family Peltospiridae; genus Gigantopelta; species Gigantopelta aegis. The sequence continues at coordinate 47,482,836 of NC_054700.1, forward strand.
AAGCATGTTTTTTGGCATTGTAGTGTTAAGTCATCAAACTATATGAAGCATGGGCTTTGGCGTTGTAGTGTTAAGTGATCAGACATAAGATTGGTATTTACTTGATTTGCATTCTAATATCAGTCCAAACCCAGAGTGAGTTTTTATCAGCTAGGTGAGAAGGTATTATCGGTTGTGCTAGCACTAGGTAGGTAAGTATGAATTATAATGATAATTGGAAACAAATGTTCTAAAAGACCACTACACACATTTCTGTCACACTTACCACTCACAGCTAACCACTAACCTCTGAGGTATGTGCACATGCAGGGCTAACTCTGAGTGAGCAAAACATTTTGACAAATTGTTTATTAAACTTCAAAAATTGCAGAAATAAACAGGTTTTATTTTTTTTAAATGTCCATTGTTACATAAAATTATTTCGCCAAATTCGAATAAAATTCAACAACTGCTTTCAAAATTCGCAATTGGCGAATTTGGCGAGTGCCAGAGTTAGCCCTAACAGGACAGATTGCTCAAACCTAAATTTGATATTAAGTTAAAATTAAATATATCAGGAGACATTGTTTGACTTTATTTAGAGAACAAAGAATTACAGCCCAGGTATATCTCATTGTTGTTTTGTGATTGTCTCTTTATCCAGGTTGAGTTTGCCAATGGACAGGCGGTCTCTACGATCAGTTTGACCATACGAGATGACGATGTGGCAGAGTTTGCAGAAGTGACCTTCATACAGCTTGTAGAGGTCATCGAGAAAGGCACTGATCTGCCTGGAAGAGGAGCGGTCATTGGTAAATATCGGAATAGTTTATGTATATATATATATATATATATATATATATATATATATATATATATATATATATATATATATATACACAGTGAACTGTGAAACCCCTCAAAACCAGACTCAGTAAACCAGAATTTCCTCAAAACCAGACTCAGTAAACCAGAATTTCCTCAAAACCGGACTCAGTAAGCCAGTATTCCATCAAAACCAGAATCGATAAACTGTAATTCTCTTAAAACATCATGTTTTTCATGGTCCCCTTTTAAAATATTACCACCGAACACCACTTCCCTAACCACATATCTCTTAAAACTAGATGTTTTTCTTGGTCCCTTTTTAAAACATTACCACTGAACACCACCTCCTGAACCAGATATCTCTTAAAACTAGATGTTTTTCTTGGTCTCTTGGGTGTCTGGTTTAGAAAGGTTTCACTGTACATTGTAAGACTAAAAACCTGTGTTGATTCCACACTATTAAAACAAGACTATTCTCAGGAAACTTTCGAATATCTAAAAAGTTTTTCAGTAGAATAGAGAGAGAGACAAACAGACACACAAATAGATGGACAGACACACAGACAAACACATGGACAGACAGACGGACAGACACACAGACACAGATGGACAGACACACAGACAGATAGATAGACCGACACACAGACAGATAGACAGACAGATAGATAGATAGATAGATAGATAGATAGATAGATAGATAGATAGATAGATAGATAGATAGATAGGAGATAGATAGATAGATTAGATAGATAGATACGTGAAATTAAAAAATTAATTAATTAATTAATAATCCACTTCAAATATATTCTTCTGGTTTTGAAAAAAAAAAATTATTTACCTTAAAACATATTTTGTATTGTTCAAATACAGTAAAGGCTAAAACAACTTACAAACTGTGTGTGTAATCTTCAGGTACAAACGCTGCCAGCAAGGTGACGGTACTGGCCAATGACTCCCCGCATGGAGTGGTATCCTGGGAGAAGGCCCTGGTCTCCACGAAGGAACCGATCGGGACGGACCTGCCCGTGACGCTCTACATTGTCCGGGAACAAGGGGGCAAAGGACAGCTGCAGATCTCCTTCGTGTATGAACACTTTTCACATTGGTAACAAGGGGGCGGGATGTAGCCTAGTGGTAGAGTGCTCACTTGATGTACGGTCGGTCTGGATGGGTCATGATGTAGCCCATTGGTAGAGTGCTCACTTAATGTGTGGTCAATCTGGATGGGTCAGGATGTAGCCTAGTGGTAGAGTGCTCACTTGATGTACGGTTGGTCTGGATGGGTCATGATGTAGCCCAGTGGTAAAGTGCTCACTTGATGTGTGGTCAGTCTGGATGGGTCAGGATGTAACCCAGTGGTAAAGTGCTCACTTGTTGTGTGGTCGGTCAGTCTGGATGGGTCATGATGTAACCCAGTGGTAAAGTGCTCACTTGATGTGTGGTCAGTCTGGATGGGTCAGGATGTAACCCAGTGGTAAAGTGCTCTCTTGATGTGCGGTCGGTCTGGATGGGTCAGGATGTAGCCCAGTGGTAAAGTGCTCACTTGATGTGCGGTCAGTCTGGATGGGTCAGGATGTAGCCCAGTGGTAAAGTGCTCACTTGATGTGTGGTCAGTCTGGATGGGTCAGGATGTAGCCCAGTGGTAAAGTGCTCACTTGATGTGCAGTTGGGCTGGATGGGTCAGGATGTAGCCCAGTGGTAAAGTGCTCACTTGATGTGTGGTCGGTCAGTCTGGATGGGTCAGGATGTAGCCTAGTGGTAGAGTGCTCACTTGATGTGCGGTTGGTCTGGATGGGTCAGGATATAGCCCAGTGGTAAAGTGCTCACTTGTTGTGTGGTCGGTCAGTCTGGATGGGTCAGGATGTAGCCTAGTGGTAGAGTGCTCACTTGATGTGTGGTCGGTCAGTCTGGAAGGGTCAGGATGTAGCCTAGTGGTAAAGTGTTCACTTGATGTGCGGTCAGTCTGGATGGGTCAGGATGTAACCCAGTGGTAAAGTGCTCACTTGATGTGCAGTTGGGCTGGATGGGTCAGGATTAGCCCAGTGGTAAAGTGTTCACTTGATGTGTGGTCGGTCTGGATGGGTCAGGATGTAGCCTAGTGGTAGAGTGCTCACTTGATGTGCAGTTGGACTGGATGGGTCAGGATGTAGCCTAGTGGTAGAGTGCTCACTTGATGTGCGGTTGGTCTGGATGGGTCAGGATGTAACCCAGTGGTAAAGTGTTCACTTGATGTGCAGTTGGGCTGGATGGGTCATGATGTAGCCCAGTGGTAGAGTGCTCACTTGATGTGCGGTCAGTCTGGATGGGTCAGGATGTAGCCTAGTGGTAGAGTGCTCACTTGATGTGCAGTTGGGCTGGGTGGGTCATGATGTAGCCCAGTGATAGAGTGCTCACTTGATGTGTGGTCGGTCTGGATGGGTCAGGATGTAGCCCAGTGGTAGAGTGCTCACTTGATGTGTGGTCGGTCAGTCTGGATGGGTCAGGATGTAGCCCAGTGGTAAAGTGCTCTCTTGATGTGCGGTCGGTCTGGATGGGTCAGGATGTAACCCAGTGGTAAAGTGCTCACTTGATGTGTGGTCGGTCAGTCTGGATGGGTCAGGATGTAGCCCAGTGGTAAAGTGCTCACTTGATGTGCGGTCAGTCTGGATGGGTCAGAATGTAACCCAGTGGTAAAGTGCTCACTTGATGTGCAGTTGGGCTGGATGGGTCAGGATTAGCCCAGTGGTAAAGTGTTCACTTGATGTGCAGTTGGACTGGATGGGTCATGATGTAGCCCAGTGGTAGAGTGCTCACTTGATGTGCGGTCGGTCTGGATGGGTCATGATGTAGCCCAGTTGTAAAGTGCTCACTTGATGTGTGGTCGGTCTGGATGGGTCAGGATGTAGCCCAGTGGTAGAGTGCTCACTTGATGTGCGGTCGGTCTGGATGGCTCAGGATGTAGCCCAGTGGTAGAGTGCTCACTTGATGTGTGGTCGGTCTGGATGGGTCAGGATGTAGCCAGTGGTAGAGTGCTCACTTGATGTGCGGTTGGTCTGGATGGGTCAGGATGTAGCCCAGTGGTAAAGTGCTCACTTGATGTGCAGTTGGGCTGGATGGGTCAGGATGTAGCCCAGTGGTAAAGTGCTCACTTGATGTGTGGTCGGTCAGTCTGGATGGGTCAGGATGTAGCCTAGTGGTAGAGTGCTCACTTGATGTGCGGTTGGTCTGGATGGGTCAGGATATAGCCCAGTGGTAAAGTGCTCACTTGTTGTGTGGTCGGTCAGTCTGGATGGGTCAGGATGTAGCCTAGTGGTAGAGTGCTCACTTGATGTGTGGTCGGTCAGTCTGGAAGGGTCAGGATGTAGCCTAGTGGTAAAGTGTTCACTTGATGTGCGGTCAGTCTGGATGGGTCAGGATGTAACCCAGTGGTAAAGTGCTCACTTGATGTGCGGTCAGTCTGGATGGGTCAGGATGTAGCCCAGTGGTAGAGTGTTCACTTGATGTGCAGTTGGGCTGGATGGGTCATGATGTAGCCCAGTGGTAGAGTGCTCACTTGATGTGCGGTCAGTCTGGATGGGTCAGGATGTAACCCAGTGGTAGAGTGCTACGCGATTTTATACCATTTGTGACTTTTATACATCGATAAATTGCTAAAAAATGAGAAACAATTCTTATGTGTATCACTTGCTAGTCTGGGGGTGAGACGTGGCCCAGTGGTAAAGAGCTTTCTTGATACGTGGTCGGTTTGGGATCAGTCCCTGTCAGTGGGCCCATTGGGCTTATTTTTCACTGTACTCAGTGCACCACAACTGGTACAAAGGCCATGGTATGTGCTATCCTGTCTATGGGATGGTGCATATAAAAGATCCCTTGCTGCTAATCGAAAAGAGTAGCCCATGAAGTGGCGACAGCAGGTTTCCTTCCTCAATATATGTGTGGTCCTTAACCATATGTCTGATGCCATGTAACTGTAAATAAAATGTGTTGAGTGCGTCGTTAAATAAAACATTTCCTTCTTCTTTCACTTGGTAGTCTATGATTTTTATCTTTCAGTTATTCAAGACTGTGAAACTGCCTTATTCACAGGATGAAATGAATTGTACATAGTCCTTACAAATTCTTCACCTACACCCAGAGGAGAGGTCCAGGGCATGAATCCCTGGCTTAAAATTATTGCTCTAAGAGTCTGTGATAATTGTTTCATTTTAAAGATCCCTTACTGCCAATCGGTGAAGTAACCTATGAAGTGTGTTTCTTCTCTAATACTACAGACACCCAATTGCCACTGATTAACAAATGTGCTGAGGTGTTGTTTAAGACACATTCCTTTCCTTTTTTCAGTACCTCGCGAGCTGTAGGTCTGCCATCTCACCAGCAGGCGACCTCTGGTGAGGATTACGTCTCTCGACAGGGCACAGTGATAATGGAGGACAGCGCAACACGGACACCAGTCGAGATTGTTATCAAACATGTAATTAAACTGTCATCTGTTTGTATTATTAGCCTCCTACCGGTCCATCCAAAAGGGACTATAGGTTTCATCTCCGTCCTTCCGTCTGTCTGTATGTCTGTGTATCCTTCTGTGTGTCTGTGTATCCTTCTGTGTGTCTGTGTATCCTTATGTCTGTCTGTGTATCCTTGTCTGTCTGTATATCCTTCTGTGTGTCCGTGTATCCTGTCTGTCTGTCTGTGTGTCTGTGTATCCTTCTGTCTGTATATCCTTCTGTGTGTTTGTGTATCCTTCTGCCTGTGTGTATCCTTCTGTCTGTCTGTGTATCCTTATGCAGAGTATGACAAATATTTTGAAAAGTCACTAGCCACAGGGCTAGTGGGTTTGTGAAAACCACTAGCCCACCAAGATAAAGCACTAGCCCAAATTCCTGATCAATTATAACTGGATTTTTATATAATTTTTGTAACATTACACATTTACGAGTATAACAGTAAAATAAAACACACTTAAATCATGTTGTAACTTTCAGTTTTTTGTCGTGTCGTACGTTTTGTCTTTTGTCAAGTGTGATCCATCGTCATTGTCCCATTTTTGTTTTTGCCCCCATACCCCCCCCCCCCCCCGGGGAAAATTAATTGAGCAAACTCTTGGTTGGTATCTAAAAACACTATCAAAATAATTAAATTTAAATGAGGGTACGACAGTGTCGCCAGGAACGGTGATGTCAAATACAGGGCATTATCCCATGTCAGACCGATATCAAAAGAATATAACGGCGACATCTAATCCGTTGTTAATAATTGATGAACAAAAAAGGTATTATCTTGTATCGGCAGCTATGACGTTTTATCCAAACCGCTACACGTAATAGGCCAAGCCGAGTCATTGCATATGCGGTTACCATTAAAGTAAATTGTTTTCCTGATTGCCGATAACCACATGTTAGCGAAGTGTTAAATTAAAAAACAATAGGTAAATAAAACAAACACTGAAATTCAAAGCATGGCTGGGGTTTACTTGATTGAGATTAACCTGTCGTCGCGATTGATGATTTCCAAGTTCTTAGCCTAAAACATGTGCGATATTAACGACCACGTGACGTGTTTAACCAATCAAAACACGCATGTCATTAGACTTTATTTCCTGTGCCAGAAACTTGAAAGGGAAAGGTAAACAATGCATGCTGTAACTGTGACGATGTAGAGATAGCATGTTACTGCAGTTTGCAGACCTAGCTCAAGTGGATTATTATTATAACTCATTGCGTCACAATCAAATTTATTAAACGAATTTTCAGCCGAGAGAAAAAGAAAGAAAGAAAACAAAAAACCCACGATCGAGCGATGACGAGAGGAGGGGGGAAACCACTAGCCCGCAGGGGCTAGTGGTTTTGCGTTTCTCACTAGCCCGAACTTAAAAACCACTAGCCACGGGCGTCGGGCTAGCGGATTTGTCGAACTCTGCCTTATGTCTGTCTGTGTATCATTCTGTCTGTGTATCCTTATGTGTGTGTGTCTGTGTATCCTTCTGTCTGTGTATCCTGTCTGTCTGTGTATCCTTATGTCTGTCTGTATCCTTATGTGTGTCTGTGTATCCTTCTGTGTGTCTGTGTATCCTGTCTCCCTGTCTGTCTGTGTATCCTTCTGTCTGTGTATCTTTCTGTCTGTCTATGTGTCTGTGTATCCTTCTGTATGTATGTATCCTTCTGTCTGTCTGTGTATCCTTCTGTCTGTCTGTCTGTCTGTGTATCCTTCTCTCTGTGTGTCTGTCTGCCTGTCTGTCTGTCTGTCCGTCCTTCTGTATTGTTTTCCTTGAGAATGCCTTGAGATATTGATTTGAAATTTTTTGCATAGTTGTATCATATACTCTTACAGATTAACTTTGACTTTTATGACAATTTACCCAAGTTATGGCCCTTGAACTAAGGTGATATGAAATTTGTTTTCCGGACTTTTGATCTCTTACAGATCATTGTTGGATTTCATGGCAATTTACCCTTTTTCACATAGTTATGGCCCTTGAACTTAGGCGATATGAAAACTGAGCTGAAATTTTGTATATAGCTTTATCATGTACTGTTACAGATCAAGTTTAACTAGCAATTAACCATTTTGCACAGAGTGATGGCCCTTAAATTTAGGAGATACGAAAAAAAAAATTGGCCTGCTTTAGCAGTACTCTGAGGATGCTTGTCTATCTTTAAAAACAATTATTAGTACTTTCCTGGTTTGTTTGTTCTTTGTTTTCATCAGCATTTGTTTCAGTTAAATATTTGTTGTAATAGATGACCATGTCACGAAACACTAGTAGAAATTGTCTTTAAACATGTTTACTCAGATTGCTATTTATTTGTATACTGTTTAAGTTATGAATTAATTTTTGTAATGTCTTTTCATGTATTAATTACCTGCCTCATTCTCTTAACCATATTTCAGAGAATTTAATTTCATTATAATTTTATTTTATTTACTGCTTCTATCCATTCAAAGTTCAGGTATTCTGACATAGGCATACTCCTCAAGCCAACTGGGCAAGCTGTTGCTATCTTGGAGAAGTCTTTGTTGTCCAAATTAAATTAAGCTATTTCTCATTCCATTCGGTGCTCCACGTGGTATATCAAAGGCCAAGTTATGTACTATCCTGTCTGTGGGATGGTGCATATAAAAGATCCCTTGCTGCTAATCAAAGACAGTAGCCTATGGAGTGGCATTAGCCGGTTTCTTCTCTCTTTATCGGTGTGGTCCATAACCATGTGTCTGACACCACATAACTGAAATAAAAAGTGTTTAGTGTGTTGTATAATAAACCATTTCTTCTTCTTAAAGGATGACATTCCTGAAACAACAGCAGATTTTTTCTCTCATTATCTGTGTGATCCATACCATGTGTCTGACGCCACATAACTGAAATAAAAAGTGTTTAGTGTGTTTAATAAACCATTTCTCTTCTTCTTAAAGGATGACATTCCTGAAGCGACAGAGAGTTTCTTTGTGAACATTACTGATGTCGAGGTGACTGGTAACCCTAGCAACAATAGCGCCAAACCCAGCGTCCGTATTCCTGGCAATGTGGCTAAAATACAGATAGAGGAGAATGACAATGCTAGAGGCTTGGTGCAGTTCAACGTCAAGACGGTAAGACATTTTAATGGAGGTGTAAAATGTTTGTTTTTAATGGATTTTAAAATTTGGCTCTGAAGTAAATCTAATGTTACTGGATGGATGGATGGATGGATGGACGGCTGGACGGCTGGCTGGCTGGATGGATGGATGGCTGGCTGGCTGGCTGGATGGATGGATGGCTGGCTGGCTGGATGGATGGATGGATGGATGGTTGGCTTGCTGGCTGGCTAGATGACTGGCTGGATGGATGGATGACTGGATGGATGGATGGACAGATGGATGGATGGTTGGATGGCTGGCTGGATGGTTGGCTGGCTGACTGGCTGCTGCTGGATGGATGGATGGATAGATGGCTGGCTGGGTGGATGGCTGGCTGGCTGGATGGATGGCTGGCTGGATGGATAGATGGATTGCTGGTAGGATTGCTGAATGGATGGCTGCATGGATTGCAGTCTGGTGGATTGTCTGACTGTACATGGCTACATGGATTGCTAGCTGGCTGGCTACATGGATTGCTAGCTGGCTAAATGGGTGAAATGTAGGGTCTATCAATTGCACTTTAATACATGCATGGAAGTAGTGTTTAATAACATAGGTTATATTGTAACATATGTCAGTAAAGGACATTGAACAACATTGGCATAACCAGGATTTTATATTGGAGAGGATCAGCCACATTGGGAGAAGAGCCAACCACACTGTTTATGGAGCGACATGCAGATAGGGGAAAAAAGATTACAATTGGTGAGGTGACGTGGCCCCTGGCTATGCTAGTGTTAAAAAAATATTCTTTTGAATTCTAATATGTATATACACTAATGAGTTGGATACCATATATCTTTTATTTTAAAACATATCTTGTATTGTAAGATAAATGGTATCTAATGGACACAAATATAGTATTCTATTTCTTACATATCCTCAAAAAAACAGTTTTAAAATAAATTTAAATGCCTTTTCCAACTAAAACCTGTTATGGGCCCTATAGTGCTTATACATGTAGTTAACTTGTGCATTACAGACAAGTCAATTTCAGGTTAACTTGTACATCACAGAATGATCAATTGTAACCTTGCTTTTTTTTCATTGGATGATATGGCATTGGTGACCCAGTCATCACCTAGGATCATCCAGTCATATGTCTTTAAAATGTTATCGCCTATATATGTCTTAACAGTATGTGTTATAAACATAAACATGATACGAAATTGTAGCGAGTTTAATATCCTATTTATTACCCATAATCAATCTTAATTTATATCACTCATCTCATTTCGTTGACATTCTTGTAAGGTTGTAGTGCGCTAATTGATAACGTCAAAAGTGTTACATCCCTCTTGGTGTTCTAGGGGGACATATCACTGTGATATGTACCAAGACATTTGTAACCATATGGGTAATAATTAGTTTTTTTCCCTCTTCAGAATACAGAAGGTCGTTTTGACACATATGAACAGTATGGCTACAACCAGACGATCCACCTCCCCATTAGTCGTTCGGTTGGTCTCTTCGGTTCCATAACAATCACTTGGCAAGCCGAGCCGGTGGACGCAAATATCTTGGATTTTTTCCCGTCCAGTGGGACCGTAACCATGGCATCGGGACAGAAGGATGCGGAAATAGCGATAACGATAATTGATGACACCCAGCAAGAAAATATGGAAGTGAGTAGAAACATTTGAAGATAGTACAAAACTAGATACTGGTTCTCTGTAGGCAATGAGATTTTTTTTTTTTTAGTGTGTAAATTATAAATTCATTAAAGTTTGTTTTGTTTAACGGTACCACTAGAGCACATTGATATATTAATCATCGGCTATTGGATGTCAAACATTTGGTAATTTTGACATGTAGTCTTAGAGAGGAAACCTGCTACATTTTTCTATTAGTAGCAAGGGATCTTTTATATGCACCATCCCACAGACAGGATAGCACATACCACAGCCTTTCATATACCAGTCGTGGTGCACTGGCTGGAACGAGAAATAGCCCAATGGTCCCGCCGACAGGGATCGATCCTAAACCGACCGTGCAGCAAGTGAATGCTTTACCACTGGGCTATGTCCCGCCCCTGTCAGTTGGTAGAGTGCTCACCTGAGGTGTGTGGGTCAAAGGATTGAAGGATCGAATCCCCTCAGTGGACCCATCCTCTGATTGTTTTTTCCCATTACAGCTAGTGCCCCCACAACTCTGGTATATGTTAAAAGTTGTGATATAAATAAATATAAAAAGTACATATAAAAAGATCCCTTTCTGCAACATGTCAGGTTTGTCAAATGTTTGACATCCACAGCCAATGATTAATTTGTCAATATGTTCTAGTGATAAACTGCATAAAGTACTTTTTAACCACATATGTTAACATTGTCACCATTGGGATTTTATTTTGTATACTACAACCTTTAAACAGCTGGATTAGCTAAAGATGAATTAGGTTTATTTGATTTTAATTCTAACATATGGTTTTCTCATTTTCTTTTGGCAGACATTTAAGGTAAAGCTGATAAGTGTGAATGGTGGAGCATCGCTCGGACCAGCCAGCTCTGTTACGGTGGCCATCTTGAAAAACGACTCACCGACGGGACTGTTCCAGTTCAAAACACAAAAGGTAACAACATCTACTAATAAATTTATAGATTTTAAAAAACAGTTATAGCAGTAGAATTTGCTAAATGTTAATTTCTTTTTTTCACAGAATATTAGTTAAAAGTTAAGGTAATAGAAATAATTATATCTTGAACTTCTTTAATTAAAATAAGTATAAGTAGCATGATAAAAATAATATTTTTCCTAAATATCTGAATTTTTTTTATTATATTCAATGCCAGTAATTATTAGTTACTTATGCCCGTCGTCCCTTCTGGGGCATATGCCGTTGACTACAGTTTTCCAGAGTTGTCTGTCCTGGGCTCTGGTTTCAAGCTGCCTCCAGGTGTATCCTGTCTTTTTGGTGTCCACCTGGAGGTCCCTTCACCATGTGTTCTTTGAGCGGCCTCTTTCTCTTCTGCCTTGTGGGTTCCATGACAGAGCCTGCCTGGTGATATTCGATGCTGGTTTCTGGAGTGTATGGCCAAGTAATTATGACTAAGGATATATTTAAGGAGATTGGCACTCTTTCCAAAAAGGGGCGGAACCTAGCCAAATGGTAAAGTGCTCATCTGATGCATGATCAGTCTAGGATCAATCCCAGTCTGTGGACCCATTGGACTATTTCTTGTTCCAGCCAGTGCTCCACATCTGTTGTATGTACTGTCCTGTCTGTGGGATTATGCAGATAAAGGATCCCATACTTCTAATTGTAAAGAGTAGCCCATAGAGTGCTGACAGTGGGTTTCCTCTCTCATTATCTGTGTAGGCCTTAACCATATTTCTAATGCCATATAACAGTCGGTCTAGGATCAATCCGATGGGCTGTTTTTCGATCCAGCCAGTGCATCGCAACTGGTATATCAAAGGCTGTGGTATATGCTATCCTGTCTTTGGGATGGTGCATATAAAAGATCCCTTGCTACTAATTGAAAAAGGTAGCCGGTTACTTCTTAAATATTTGACATCCAATAGCTGATGATTAATAAATCAGTGTGCTCTAGTGGTGTCATTAAACAAAACAAACAAAGATCCCTTGCTGCTAATCGTAAAAAGTAGCCCATAGAGTTGAGACCATGAGTTCCTCTGTGTGATCATTAACCGTCTTTCTAACACAATATAACTGTAGATAAAAATGTGTTGAGTGCATCATTAAACAATACATTCCTTTCTTTAATTTTTTCATTTCTCCTAGGTTGTTACGAAGGAGTCTACAAGCCCGACCGACCCTCAAGGGCGGGCTACTCTGATTGTGGAGAGAATCCAGGGCTCGGAGGGTCTGGTGCATGTTCAGTGGAGACTGAACGCCGAGGCCCGCACTGACTTCCTCGATCCGCTCTATGGAACTCTCCAGTTTCGTCAGGTAATGGGGTCTAATTAATCATTCTGCAGGTAATAGGGTCTAAGTAATCATTCTTAAGTTGTGTAGTGGTTAGCTATTGGAGTTAAGGGAGAAGGGTACTGGGTTCACATCCAACCAATCATCTCCAACCATTAACTTGCTGTCTTTGGTAGACCGCACAGATAGCTTAGATGTGTGCTCAGGACAGCCCATCTGTACATCCACCCATCTTTCCATTCATCCAAACCAGCCAGCCATCCAGCCATCCATCCATCCACCCATCTTTCCATCCAGCCATCCATCCATACACGATTCATTCATCCATTGATCCACTCATCCATCCATCCATCCATCCATCCATCCATCCATACATGATTCATTCATCCATTTAAGCCATCCCATTGGCTGTTGGGATGTTCGGACCAGTCTACTACCGGTAATCGTAGGGAATATGCACTAGTTATGAGGACAGGTGATGTATCTATAAAAGAGAAAACACCTCAAGTTTTCTCCATTGTCTTTTAAGTTCTTTTGTTCATTCATTTATTTAATATATAATATATATCTTATTTCAGGGAGAGCTTGAACAGAGTATCACCGTACAAACAAAGCCCGACTCGACCCTGGAAGGTGAAGAGACGTTCACAGTGTCCCTCACATCGGCCGACAACAATGCTGACATCTCGCCAACGAAACGTGACGCCACCATTGTCATCCTGCCCAACTCTGGCGCCAGCGGCTTGGTCTCGGTGGAGGAGGACTCCCGACTGGTGTATATCGGAGAACCGGGGGAGTCCAGCCCCTCGTACAAGGGGGAGGCTCAAATCGTGATCAGCCGCGGAGCCGGGATATTCGGTGACATCAGCGTCACGTGGTCGATAACCCCGTATGAGCAGCAGGCGTTTCTACAGCTTGAGGGCACCGTACGATTTGTCGACCTACAACAGAAAGCAACCATTGTTATTGCAGTGAGTGTTACATGTTTGATTTACATAATATTTTTCACATGGTCGATAACCCCTGTATGAGCAGCAAGCATTTCTACAACTTGAGGGCACCGTACGATTTGTCGACCTACAACAGAAAGTAACCATTGTTATTGCAGTGAGTGTTACGTGTTTGATTTACATAATATGAAGGTTATTTTTCACGTAGTTGATAGCCCTGTATTAGCAGCAGGCTTTTATGCACTGCATGATTTGTCGACCTGCAGCGACAAGCAACCATTGTTATTGCAGTAAGTGTTTAGATTTAGATATTTATGAAGGTTATTAGTTCCCTACATACCCAACTACATGTATAGAGAGGACTATAGGGCTCATTCTCCGTGTCTGTCTGATATTTGTCTGTCTGTCTGTCTGTCTGTCTGTCTGTCCCACATATAGTTTTATGGACTTTATTTTTTTACAATACTTCAAGATATTCAGCTGAAATTTTGTAGATAAAAATAATATTTGAGTGTTGACTCTAAGGTTTCATTATTTTATCTTTGTTTACGTCTTATTCTATGCATCATTTGTTAATCTGTTTCTCCAACTTCTCGTAATCTAGGCGAAGGATGACACGGTGCCGGAACTGAGGAAGATGTACACCCTGCAGATCAACTCGGCCGCTGGAGGGGCCACAGTGACCCCTGACCCCCTGGCGACTAGAGCGAACATTATCTTTGTGGCTAGTGACTTCCCACACGGGCGGTTTGAGTTCGGAGGATCACAGATGATATCAACTGGTGAAGATTCCTCTGCAGTAAGAATCCTTCTTTAAAGTTGAATTCTAGCAGTTTTGGGACGGGACATAGCTCAGTGGTACAGTACTCGCTTGATGTGCGGTCGGTTTGGGATCGATCCCTGTCAGTGGGCCCATTGGGCTATTTCTCGCTCCAACCAGTGCACCACGACTGGTACATCAAAGGCCGTGGTATGTGCTATCCAGTCTGTGGGATGATGCATATAAAAGATCCCTTGCTGCTAATCAAAAAGAGTAGCCCATGAAGTGGCGACAGCAGGTTTTCTCTCTCAATATCTGTGTTGAGTGCATCGTTAAATAAAACATTTCCTTCCTTAAAGGAGGGGACAATTAAGACATTTGGCCTGGTATGCATATTAAATGATATATAATGCACATTATTGCTTAATATCAACAATTATAGTCTTATAGTTAATTAATAAGACGGTTAAATGTGACGACTATTATATATAACAGGCACAGCCGTTTTGTACCATCCTAGTGAATACGCCCTCTGGCGAGCTGGTGGTTACGTAATACCTAACGTGTCATGTCAGGAATTAGTTTTCGAACTGAAGAAACAAAACATACCTGATTTTTGCAGATGCATCGCAATGTTCTGTAATAATAGCCATCCCAGTAAGCCAGTAACAATTATATATTATTTTTCAATACAAAATAAACCACCATTGTCAAACTGTTGAAATAACTGTATTATGTTTTGTGCATAAATTAACCCATGTATTGAAATAATAATCAGAGTGTTTTCTTGCTTAACTGGTCTTTTCTTTCCGTGGCCTGTACCTGTGGTTCCTGATTGGCAGGTGTATATTTAGACAGTCACCAGACACTGTGTCTAGACACACTAAAAAGACGTGCCTCTTTTATTAAGATCACAGGGTATTGTGTTATAACCGCATGGATACCCCTCTATTCGTAATGGACATTACCAGCCGCCCTATGTTATTACTGTAAGTAGTTCTGTAAAACCCTTGCTTAAGTAGACTTTCCCATCTAAAATCACAAAACTGACCAATGACGTCGTCCCAAAGAAAAGAAAAGTATCACTTGGGTATCATGAGTGGTCGTTTTTACTCGAACGTACCCTACCAACAGGCCTAATAATGTTAATTTTTTCTTTGGATTTAAAAAAAAAAAAAAATACTAAAACCTCATTTCGTTCTATTAGTGCAGCAGATTGGTGAATATTTATGCAAATTGAAATATATTTAGTTAAATAGTTTATTATACAATCAAGTCATTTATGTTGTTTCACAAGTCAGGTTGATGAAAGCGAAGCGCCTTGTCGTAAATTAGAGCATTTGTTTACACTGTGCATAGAGGAGCTGACATCACTTCGCCCCAAGCTATACCACTGGATGTCGCAAAAACGAAACAAAATGGCTGCCCCCAGTTAGCAGGAATAATCATGTTTTTTATTAACTCTAAAAGTACGCGTTTTTCATTTGTTAAAGTGTCAGTATATGTTGGTGGTCCAGGTATGCATCTTTCCAACACATAAAGCTCTTGTTTGAGTTGACCCTATCTTTAAAGTTGAATTCTAGCAGTTTTATCAACAGTGTAAATTACTATAGTAGAACACCTAAGAGGTGTTGTCCAGTATATTTTCATTTCTGTTAAATTATTTCAACCTATTGTAGCCTGTTTACTGCATTCAAATCTATAGTATAAATTTTAAATATTTTATCTTTTTCATAATATGATTGCAATTTGTTTTATATTTTCATCATTTCTTTTACATTTTAACTCATTTTCCTGCTTATATTCAATTAAGATTCAAGCACGCTGTCCTGGGCACACACCTCAGCTATCTGGGCTGTCTGTCCAGCACAGTGGGTTAGTTTTTAGTTAGTGGTTAGTGAGAGAGAAGAGTGTGTAGTGGCCTTACACGTACACATTGAGCCCTTAAGAAGTTGCTCTGGGTTGGAGCCAGTACTGGGCTGCGAACCCTGTACCTACCAGCCTGTAGTCCAATGGCTTAACCACTGCACCTCCGAGGTCGGTTACATTTTCATCAAAAAACAACATGTACGATATTCACTAAAGGGGCATAATTACATTTCTGTAACATTTCATGTAGAGTCCATGTACAATTATCAACATTTTGGATACATTTTGCCTCAAGATAAACACTCTGTGTATAACTTTATCATGTACAGTTATAGATCAAGTTCGACTTTCTTGAGGCTTTTCTAATTTTTTGTCAAGAGTTATGGCCCTTGAACTTAAGAGATAATAATAATAATAATAATAAAATTCTTTATTTTCAGAGGGTAAACACATTCAGTATGAGGTGACTGGTCTCCCATGAGGCCCTCTCTAATCTATACATGATATTATACATACATACATTCAAAGAAACAACATCAACATACATGTAATATGTATAGCATGAGGAACAATAGCACATATTATGAATCTTTAAATAATATTTAAATCAATTTGTTAAGAAACTTGAGTCAGTGATAACTCAATACATCATAATTATTTTAACAAACACATCAAAATCAACAGCAAAGGTATATCTTAAAATTGATTATTATTTGAATAGTGCTTTAAATATGAAAATGTGTTGCTCCCTGTAGGGATATGAACATTTGTTGGGCCTGGTAGGGAACATGTATTGCTTTAACAGTACTGTCAGAATACATATTAAAAATGGCCTTGAACAAACATTATAGGTCTCATTTATTTGTTTTTACAACTAGGTGATCGTTGAAGTAGTGAGTAAAAAAATTACGTCCCATTTATTTGTTTTTACAACTAGGTGACAGTTGAAGTAGTGAGACGAGATGGCAGCAGTGGTCAGGTGCGAGTTCAGTACACCACGACGTCAGGCACCGCTATTGCTAATGAAGACTTCTTCGAGACCGCGGGGACCCTGATGTTTGAGAACGGCATGAACAGTCAGAACATTGGTGTGACGATCCGACCAGACGACAAACCGGAAGGAGCGGAATATTTCTACGTCAACCTGACTGCTGTGGAGCTTGTGTATCCGACGTGAGGCCGTTTTTATGAAATTATACAATTTAGGGGCCGTTAGCTATTGTCAGTGTTTTAACAAATATACAGACCATAGAATAGAGGAGGGGATTAATACCAGTATACACGTTTGAAAAAAAAAATTGATAAAATATTCTAAATAAAATTATACAATTTAGGGCCAATTTTTTACATTTTCACAAACATACACTATGGTAAAGATGTTAATACCAGCATACATTTTTTTAAAAAAATGTTGATAAAATGTTCTTTACAAAAATTAATGGTTTTCTAAATAAAATTATACAATTTGGGGGCAATGTTTTACATTTTCACAACATACACTATGCGAAGGAGGTTAATACCAGCATACAATTTTTAAAAATGTTTATAAAATATTTCTTACAAAATTAACAGGTTTTTTTTTGTGTCTGCATCTTGGAGGAGAAATAGGGTACAAAACAAAGGCTTATTATAAAATATCTGGTAAAATATTTTTTATAATTATATATTTCTTTTTTGCATTATCTTGACCTCTAACAGTATTGGATTTCTTCCATTCTGTAAAAACTGGAATATACAATAACACAGAAGTCCAAGATTGAACTTAAAAAAAAAAAAAAATGTATTTATTATTATTTTTTTTTTTTTTATTTTTTATTATCCCCAGAAAATAACCAAGCTTGATTTTTGTAATTATATATCTTTATACTGACCGTAAAACGTATTGAGAAAACTGGTGCATAAAATTAACATATAGGTCTAAGATGCATTGTCAGTTTAGGATCGATCCCCGTCGATGGACCCATTAGGCTATTCTTCGCTCAAGCCAGTGCATCATAACTGGTACAATGTCGTGGTATGTCCTGTCCAGTTTGTGGGATGGTGCATTTAAAAGATTAAAATTACCAAGTGTTTAACATCCAGTAGCCAGTGATAAATAAATCAATGTGCTCTACTGGTGTCATTAAACAAAACAAACTTTAACACTAAGACTATATGTAAAAATTACCAAATATTTGACATCCAATAGCTGATGATTAATGAATCAATGTGCTCTAGTGGTGTCATTAAACGAAACAAAATTTAATGCAAAGACTTTGTCAAATTTACCAAATGTTTGACATCCAATAGCCAATGATTAATAAATTGGTGTGCTCTAGTGGTGTCGTAAAAACAAAACAAAAATTTGTACGCTAAGACTAAATGTCAAAATAACCATATGTTTGACATCCAATAGCCGATGATTAATTCATCATTGTGTTGTAATGGTGTTATTAAATGTAACAAACTTTACATATTTTTACATTTTGTTTCAGCACAAATGACTACACCAAACACAATGGTCTACAGCTGGACATGCGACCGGCACTGGGGGCGGCTGTGACCAAGGTGGTCGTCATAACACAGAACGATAACGCGGCAGGAATCATCGAGTTTGATGAAGCGGCCAAACAGTTTGTTGGTAAACATCTGTTTGCATATTCAAATAGTGAATTACTTATTAAAATCTGTTTGAATATTCAAATAACGAACTGGTTATTGGTTAAAAATCTACTTAAATATTCAAGTAGTGAACAGCTGATTGGTAAAACTATTTTAAATATTCAAGTAGTGAAGTGCTGATTGGTTAAAATCTAGTTAAATATTCAAGTAATGACCAGCTGATTGGTAAAAATCTAATTAAATATTCAAGTAGTGAACAATTGATTGGTAAAAATTTGTTTGAATATTCAAATAACGAACTGCCTTATTGGTTAAAAATCTTGTCAAATATTTACAACTTGGAAAATGCATATAAAAGATATCTTGCTGCTATTTATCAGAATTAGCCTAGTTAGTGGGAAGGAAGGAAATATTTTATTTAACGACGCACTCAACACATTTTATTTACGGTTATATGGCATCGGACATATGGTTAAGGACCACACAGATATTGAGAGAGGAAACCCGTTGTCTCCACTTCATGGGCTACTCTTTTCGATTAGTAGCAAAGGATCTTTTATATGCACCATCCCACAGACAGGATAACACATACCACGACCTTTGATATACCAGTCGTGGTGCACTGGCTGGAGCGAGAAATAGCCCAATGGGCCCACCGACGTGGATCGATCACAGACTGACCGTGCCTCAAGGAACACTTTACCACTGGGCTACGTCTCGCCCTCCCCCCTTTGTAGTGGGAGCAGATCTAACTATGAAGACCAAATCTCGAAATAACCATATGTTAAATGCTGATATTTAATTTCTTGGTAATGACTTTTTACTTTTTTTATCCATGTAATCAGTGAAGGAAGAGGAAGGCATGGCGCGGGTCCCCGTGATCAGAAGGGGAGGTAACTATGGGCAGGTGGGAGTTAAGTTTTCCATCCAGCCACTAACAGCCACTGTAGACGACGACTTCATTGGGTCTAGTGGTGAGCTCATCATTGCAGATGGGAGGAGAACTGAAACAATTAACGTCACTATCAAAGATGATACAGAAATGGAATTCGCTGAAACATTCAAAATAACACTTTTGGAAGCAACTGGTAAGTAACTCTTTAAAGGGCTAACAATCTGGCCCTATATTTTTGAAGCTATCTACAGGCATCAAAATAAGTCGAGAACGGTCGTTGAGGTTACCAGGAGGTTACCACGTGTAAGAAAAGTCAAGAACGGTGTTTCGTTCTTGACAAAAAATTCAATGGTAGTTTCGTTTCCGAACGTAATCCAGGTAATGCATTCTGGACTCCCACATTTCATTTTCTTGTAAGGAATTGCATCGATGTTCACGTGCACTTGTGCAATTGCAAGCAATTATAGTTAATACTTCCGTGAATTTACTTCCGCGTTTCGTTTTCCCGTACGAAATTTCACCGATGTTTGTGCGCACTTGAGCAATTGCAAGCAATTTCGGCTATCTGCTTTTAAGTAGCGCCCACTAGATAAATTTACTTCCGGATTTCGTTTCTCGTACCGATGTTCATTGCTGTATGATAAAATAAGAGAAAATTAAAAAACCAAACATTTGTATTTTCATCAATTTATTTATTCAGTTGTTCAGTTATTAAATATAAGGCACCTATTTGTAAAGAATTACATGTAATACATTAAGAACAGTGATAAGGTACAGAATGAATTATAAATACATGTATACTACAATAATCATCTGGCACACATGTAAGGAGGTTAAAAGCAGTAGTAACAGGAATTCAATTCTAACTTTCATAGCCTATGGTTGTGGTAATTTATAGGTTACCAGGCTATATTTTGTGGTAACCTGTAAATGGGTTACCAGACACAATGCTTATTTTGATGCCTGTATCTATAGTGCTATGATGTTGTAAAACCATTGTAGGCTGTGATGTCAATATGACACATGTCATAGCCCCGATAACTTTACAGTATTGTAATGCTAGATGGCTTTAAAAATATGAGCCCAGAACAAGTCCGCTATTTTACACATTTTTCGTTTTCTTAAAGGGTCTACAGGTATTGAGTTTGCAGCCATTATAACAGAGCCTTTTTGGCAACTAAAATTAAATATTAAATATGTTTAATTGTTTAGAAAATTAGTGTCTGTGTTAATGTCTAGCAGTCAATTATGATTTTGCTTCATAATATGTATTTGTTTATGTATGAAATTATTGGATGGTAAAATCTGGTTTTCGCTACGAGAAACATTAGGATTACAACCAACACCTTATTTATATACATCTAAATTTTAAGGGGTAGTAGGATCTAAATTTGAAGGGGAAGGAAGATCTAAATTTGAAAGGGGATGGTCTAGCTCAGTTGATAGAACCCTCATCAGTCGTGCTTTGATCGTAGGATCAAACCCCAACAGTAGACCCACTCTCTGACTGGATTTTGTTTTACCCATTCCAACCAGTGCCGCCCTGATGGTATATCAAAGGTCAGGGTGTCTACTGTACAGGGGAAGAGCATATAAAAAAGCTCTTGTTGCTAATGGAAAATGTAGCAGGTTTCCTCTCTAAGACTATACATGTCAGAATTACCAAATGTTTGACATCTAATAGCTGATGATTAATAAATCAGTGTCCTCTAGTAGTGTTGTTAAAGAAAATAATATTCTTTATAGTTGAATAAATGGAATTTCTTACACACCCATTGGTGAGAACACCATGTGTTATTTATGATAACATATACCCTGTTTACATGTATATGTGTTAACAATTATAAGACATACATGTACGACTGGCTGCTCCTAGGTGATGACCAGGTCACCGATGCCATATATCCAATAAAAAACAACAGGATGGAAATCAATTATCTTGTGATGTATAGTTAACCTGACAATCATGTGTCAGTGACACGTAAGTCAGCTACAAATGCAAAGGGTTGTAAATATCTTTTAGTCGAAAAAGATGTTAAAATTTGCTTAAAACCTGGTTTTTGAGGATATGTAAGAAATAGAATAATACATTTGTGTCCATTAGATACCATTTATCTCACAACTCGTTGTTTAAAAACATATCAAACTCGCTTTCATTCATTAGATACATTTTAAAACAACTCGTTGTGAGATAAATGGTATCCAACGGCCACTCATGTATTATTCTTTATGTCTTTCTTTTCCAAGCTTTCTGAATTTTTAAAACAATGACTTTGGACATTTTATTTTAGGTGGTGCCTTACTGGGTGGATCCCGAACATCCACAGTAACAATAGCGAAGTCAGATTTCCCAAATGGTCAGTTTGGATTCCTTGGTCAACTTGACTTGGTGATGGCAAATCCATCAAATGCAGTGACACAGATGTTCGCCATTCAAAGAACTGGGGGACTACTTGGACAACAAACAGTAATTTCATTTTACTTTGATGTATCAGGGCTTCTAGAATTTTATAAAAATCCACTAGCCATGGGATTAGTGATTTTAAAAATTCACTAGTCCTACTTTAAATAAATACAATTTTACTAATAGTAATAATCAGATATGTCACATAGAGGGAGATAGAGCTTAAAACCCCTTAGATTGGGGGTGGGAAAAGGGGGGCAGGATATTCATATTTACAAATAAGACTTAAATGCAGCATTTGACAAGGTTTTTTTCACTAGCCATTTTCTAGCCCAACACTGAATATCACTAGCGTAGGAAGCGGAGGGGGGGGAGGGGGCATGTGCCCCCCTCACTTTGTGGGAGAAGCGATGTTTTTTATATATTTATACACTGAATATCACTAGCATAGGAAGCGGAGAGGGGGGGGGGGAGGCTTTGTGGGAGCAGCGATGTTTTTTATATATATATACATGTACAGTGGACTCTGTCCAAACCGGACTCACTTCGTACCGTCGAAAATAGTCCGGTTTACATAGAGGACCGGTTTAGACAGAGTTCATCAAGAGTTATAGTTCTTGAATGATCGAAAAATCACAATCAACAATGACATTTGAACCCATGGATGGTTGGGAAACACAGTCATACAAACCATTGTAACGATTATAATTACATATCAAATATATTTTTCTGCATAAAATATTAGTGGCTGCATATTAAATGTGTTTCTGGTCGTTCTAATATTTGTACTAGGTTAAATTTCATTTTATTTCCTAAAACATAATTTTTTCGTATGTACGAAATTATTTGATTACAAAATCGAGTTTGGGCTTCTTATAATTATTATCTTTATACATGCCGAATTCACAAGAGTGAAATCAGTTAGGTATCAACACACACACACACACACACACACTAATATTAATCTACTGCAATAAGAGTAAATTTCACATGGGTGCGATTACATTTTGTATTTAATCTTGTGACGGCGTCCTGATTACTTGGCAATTGACGATCACTGGCGTTCAGTCAAATCCCAATCCGGCGTAGACAGAGTTAATTAATGCATGAACGGTTCTTTCATTCTTAATTTTTGATCCGGAGTCCGGAGTAGACAGAATACGGATTAGGCAGAGATTTATACCTAAGAGATAAACGGTAGCTGGACGGGGCTGTAGAAATGGACCAGTTTACGCAGAGATCTGGATTAGACAGAATCCGGTTTAGACAGAGTCCACTGTATTTATATATATTTGTGTGTGTGTGTGTGTGACCCCCCCCCCCCCCCCCCCCCCCCCCCACTTTTTGGCATCTTCCTATACCCGTGATGGGAGTGCGGCTACCATAATCTAGAAGCCCTGTGTATTAATTTTAATTTGTGTAATTGAGCCAACATATATTTGGTTGTATTGCACATATCATGGCAGTAATTGTCCACTCTAAAATGTTCAATTTAATCTGACCGCAAACTAATGGCATTTCCCCCCACCCCCATTTCAATAGACTAGTCCAAACATCCCAACAGTTTATGAAATAGCTAACATCTTCTGCTACTTTTTTTTACACAGAAGCATAGCATTATTAGTCCCCTACAGGTTCCGAGCAGAGGGAACTATAGGTTTCTTGTCCGTCTGTCCCACATAATGTGATATATAGTTTTCTGGATGGGTTTTTTTGTTGCAATTCCTCAAGATATTGAGCTGACGTTTTGTGTATAGCTTTATCATGTTCTGTTACAAATCAAGTTATGCATCTTGAACTTAGGAGATATGGAAATTTGTTTTGCAGACTTGTTTGCTGTGTCTGAAGATATTGAGTTGAAATTTTGTATATAGCTGTATCATATGCTCTGTTACAGATTAAGTTTAACTTTCATGGCAATTTACCAATTTTTTCTAAGAACTTGGAAGATAGAAAAGATTGTTAAGCCTTAATACAGGGACATGTTTTGCGTTAGCAATACTCTCAGAATCTGTGTTTACATGACCCCTTTTTATACCCACACAACTGAGGATTAATGGAATTTTAAACTATCTTTTTATCTGTTTAAGTCAGTAATCTGTAGTTTGTACATGATTTTATTGACCTTTTTGTCTGTAGGGTTATTGGAGAATCGTGGGTCCCAACAACCCAACCCTCATTCTTGAGGGTATCTTTCTATGCCCACACAACTGAAGATTAATGGAATTTTATGCTTATCTTTTCATCTGTTTAAATCAGTAATCCGTAGTTTGTACTTGATTTTATTGACATTTTTACTTTAGTTTTATTGGAGAATCATTCTTGAGTTCATATTTGCCCACACAATTGAGGATTAATTACATTTTAAGATTATCTTTTCATCTGTCTAAATCGGTAATCCGTAGTTTGTACATGATTTTATTGAAAGAAAGAAATAAATGTTTTATTTAACGATGCACTCAACACATTTTATTTACGGTTATATGGCCGGTCTGATTTTATTGACGTTTTATCTCTAGGTTTTTATTTCTCGCTCCAGCCAGTGCACCACGACTGGTACATCAAAGGTCATAGTATGTGCTATCCTGTCTATGGGATGGTGCATATAAAATATCCCTTGCTACTAATCAAAAAGAGTAGCCCATGACAGCGGGTTTCCTACCTCAATATCTGTGTGGTGCTTAAATATATGTCCGACGCCATATAACCGGTCATAAAATGTGTTGAGTGTGTCGTAAACTATTTCCTTGTTCTTGTTTCCTTCCTCTAGGTTTATTGGAAAATCATGGGTCTCAACAACCCAGCCATTGTTCTTGAGAACATCTTTCTGTGCCCACACAACTGAGGATTAATGACATTTTAAGCTAATCTTTTCATCTGTTTAAATCAGTAATCCGTAGTTTGTACATGATTTTATTGACGTTTTTATCTGTAGGTTTATTGGAGAATCATGGGTCCCAACAACCCGGCCATCGTTCTCGAGGATACGGGAGATCTGAGTTATAACAACAACGGCGTAGAGGTGACGTCAGGCACGTTGGTTTGGGCGGACAGTGAGGCTGGCCAGAAGAAGTTCGTCATCAACATCAAACCGTACTCAAGCTGGGAGATCGAGAAGCACTTCATACTCGAGATATTTAAGATCGAGGCCAACCCTCTCTCGGCAGAGGCTGGTGAAGTCAGCGAGACACGGGGAAAAGTTACTTTAAAAGTATGACTGCAGATGATGCAAATGTCTGTGTATCTGTCCATCTGATTACCTTAGTTAGACGCCCAAATGTATTTTTTAGTGCTGATGTGTCATTAAACATTCATTCATTCATTCTGCCCTTCTGCATGTCGGTCTGTCCAATCTTCATCCATTCGTTCATACGGATGTAGGACAAAATGTCAACGGTCAATGGTCAAAATGTCAACGGTCGAAATCTCAGTGGCAAAAATGTCAACGGTCAAAATGTCAACTGCTAAAAGTGGTACCCAGGTCAAAATGTCAACTTTCAGATTATAGATAATTTGTAAAAAAAGAAGAAAAAAAAAGAAGAAAAAAAAAGAAGAAGAAAACAAAAAAAATTATTTGACCAATCAAAGCATTGCTTGCATACATTTAACAGTACTAAACTGGAACAACGTGGGTGATGAATTTTGTTTTTAAATGCCTATAGGTAGTACTAAACCAAATAACTTCCGGCTGGGTCAAAGTTCGAGGTGCACCCAACTTTTGATAGAGAAGTGAACACCACAAGTCCTGTGATCGGTTATAAATGTGAGTGTGTTGGTTATAAAAAATAATAGATTCATCTGGGTAAAAAAAATATGCAATTTTATTTCATCTAGTACCAATGTGTCAAGTAGCCTTGTGCTTGAAACATGTATGGGGTACCTGTAAAAAAAAGTACTTCAATTTTGTGTGGAATTAGGGTAGTCATAGACGCAACCCGTTACCTCAGAAACGAGCAGCTTGACCCCCAATTTTTTCTGATTCACTTTAAGTGTGAGGGGTGGTAGTATTTATATCTGTGGCGTTTATGTTGATTGATATGCTGCAGGTAGGAGTTTTAGCCACATATGTTACTATTGTCACCTATGGGATTTGATTTGGTAGTATACACCCTATAACTCTTTTCTTTATATCAAAAAACAGGCTGGCTAATGAGGCATACAACCAACAATGGATATCCTCTAATTATTCCAAATTTTGTAATGAGCAAAGAACTCGAATTTCCAAACTCATTGACATTTTGTCCATTGGCATTTTGACCCGGTGACATTTTGTCCATTGGCATTTTGACCCGGTGACATTTTGTCCATTGGCATTTTGACCGGTGACATTTTGTCCATTGACATTCTGCTTGCACACCATTCATATATCCATCGATCCATCCATCAGATCTGTTTGATGTCCATTTATCTGTCCATTCATCTATCTATTCATTTGTCCATGCATGCAACTATCCATCCTTTCATCAATCCATCTATCCATCCATCATTTCATTGACCCATCCTCCATCCATTTATTCATCTATCCATCCTTCCATCCATCACACAACCATCCATCTATCCATCCATCATTTCATTGACCCATCCTCCATCCATCTATTCATCTATCCATCCATCCATCCATCCATCCATCCATCCATCCATCCATCCATCCATTCATCCATCCATCCATTCATCCATTCATCCATCCATCCATCCATCCATCGATCCATCGATCCAGTAATATATTTTGTATTACCCTTGATATTTGGTGTATCAAAGCCAAAGCTTGAGTCTCATTCTCCATAAAAAAACCAAATCGTATTTGAAATGGCTACTTACAGGCAATGACGCGTGTTTCATTTCTTAGACTGAAGTGATTTGAGACCCTAATAGTATTCTTGACATGACTGCCCTGATGTGTTTCACACATTCAGAAGTTAATGGAGATTCTAATGGTGGTGTCATGTTATTTTGTTATGTATAATTTTCTCTCTGTGTATATTTCTCACATTTGGAAATTTGGAAGGAAATATTTTATTTAACAACAATTTGGAAATTTGGAGATGCCAATTCGACATGATACAAGTGATGTGTTTTATATTTCTTAGATTCAAAAGTTTGGTGATCCTAATGGTATTGTCCAGTTCAACATGGCTGCGCAGACTGTAAGGGAAGTGGAGGAACCCAATTCTGGAACTCTTGATCTCGTTTTTCCCATTACTAGAAAGGCGGGAACAGGAATTGTGGGAAATATTCAGGTCAGAATAATGTGTTTATAATATGGTTATTGTATTTATTTACAGAATATACAGATGGACCATGAAATTAAGCCTGATTTTAAAACTCAATGTTATACATAACCATGAATTTTATTTAACATTTATTAAACCTCTTTGCTTAAAAATCACTTGTGGTGTAAAATATTTGTTTTTTAAGCAAAATGATTGGACAATTTTATTGCTTTAAAAAATATTTAAAACATGCCAAGAGTTATATGAAATGCATTTTTGCTATGCTTTTTTACAGTAATATAATAGAATAATATACAGCATATTAACATAGCACCTCGGGAGAGCACTCTAGCGATTGAGCTAAACCCCGTCCTCTCTCCAATTAAAGAAAGACACACTTTTCCAACCAGACTATATATGGCCTCAGACCACAATTAATTTCGCTATATGTTTCTATATAGCCTTAGTGGCTATAACATTTTTATTAATATCAGCAGGCCCGTGAAGTTTTGTATGTACCTTTGCCTGCATGGGGGACACATACCCTGAAAAGGACAACCCCTGTTGTCCAGCTCTTTCTCCCAGCATATTGGTTTAAACAGAAACACCCTCTAAACCAGGCCGGAGTACACCCATTTTACACAAAAAGCACTACTTTTGCATGGGCCGGAATTACCACAAACGAGACTTCAATGTCAACAAGTTACACATGTTTACAAACTACATGCTATCCCCTGTCACTTCAGTCAAACAGTTGCCACTTCATAGCTGTCTGCCATGAAATAATCACAGTCAAACAGCAGACTACTTGCGCGGTCAAATTTCCGGATTTTGGACAACCAAATGGGAAGATAACTGTAATCTGAGGCCATATAATGCTGTTACATTATAGGTGTTATATTATAGGGCAGAAGGATAATAGAGGTATAGTGTTATAACTGTCTACGTTGTGACTTTACTAAATGTAATAAATATTCATCACAGATATTCTGGGAGGTGCGCGGCCCCACAGGTTTAGCCCCAGATGTGCAGCCTCAAAATGGCTCCACGTTCCTGGCCAATGAGCGGCGATCAGGACAGATAACTCTGAAGATTTTGTCGGATGACGTTCCCGAGCTGACGGAAAGTTTTACATTGGCCATGACGCGGGTCAAGGGCGGAGCTGAGCTAGACACGGAGTTCAGGAGCTCCAGTTTCAAAATCAGGTACACTGTTGTTTGACTGAATTATAGGAGCTCCAGTTTCAAAATCGGGTACACTGTTTGACTGAATTGTAGGAGCTCCAGTTTCAAAATCAGGTACACTGTTGTTAAACTGAATTGTAGGAGCTCCAGTTTCAAAATCAGGTACACTGTTGTTAAACTGAATTGTAGGAGCTCTGGTTTCAAAATTTGGTATAGTGTTGTTAAACTGAATTGTAGGAGCTCCAGTTTCAAAATCAGGTACACTGTTGTTGAACTGAATTGTAGGAGCTCCAGTTTCAAAATCAGGTACACTGTTGTTAAACTGAATTGTAGGAGCTCCAGTTTCAAAATCGGGTACACTGTTGTTAAACTGAATTGTAGGAGCTCCAGTTTCAATATCAGTTACACTGTTAAACTGAATTGTAGGAGCTCCAGTTTCAAAATCAGGTACACTGTTAAACTGAATTGTAAGAGGTCTGGTTTCAAAATCAGGTATTTTATTGTTAAAAGTGAATTATAGGAGCTACCTTTTAAAATCAAGGTACACTTTTATTAAACTAAATTGTAGGAGCTCTGGTTTCAAAATCAGATACACTGTTGTTGAACAAAATTGTAGGAACTCTGGTTTTAAAATCAGGTACACTACTGTTGAAATGAATTACAGGAGCTATTGTTTGAAAAATAAATTGAAATATAATTTTGTTGGGTTTTTTTTTGCTTCAGGCAATGATTACATGTATGTATGTAAATGATAGTTGTTTATTACTAATAGATGGGTAAAAAAGCGAAATGTGGCACTTGCAACTGTAATAATGTACCTTTAACATGGTTGCTGTCACCCAAACAGGAACCTTTTTAATTATAGCCCTGCTAGCAATACAGTACATGTATTTCAATAACTATTTATTAAAGTAACATTTACTTATATTGCAGGCATTTGATGTTATATTAAAATGGTCATAATAGTCTACAATTGACAGATAATGATCTATGACCAGTAACACATTTATGCATACATGTGTTTTTGTTTTAGGTATAATGATAATCCACATGGAATGTTTGGCGTGCGCTCTGAGGATCAGAGTATTGTCGTAGATCCAGCCGATCTGACCAGACGCATACAGCTGAACTTCACACGCCATGACGGGGCCTTTGGCAGCACCATTCTTACTTACACCGTCAACTATAACAAGGTGATTTCATGTATATTTATAGCAGCACCATTCTCACTCACACCTTCAATTATAACAAGGTGATTTCATGTATATTTATAGAAGCACCATTCTCACTTGCACTGTCAACTATAACAAGGTGATTTCATGTATATTTATAGCAGCACCATTCTCACTCACACCTTCAACTATAACAAGGTGATTTCATGTATATTTATAGCAGCACCATTCTTACTTACACTGTCAACTATAACAAGGTGATTTCATGTATATTTATAGCAGCACCATTCTCACTCACACCTTCAACTATAACAAGGTGATTTCATGTATATTTATAGCAGCACCATTCTCACTTACACTGTCAACTATAACAAGGTGATTTCATGTATATTTATAGCAGCACCATTCTTACTTACACTGTCAACTATAACAAGGTGATTTCATGTATATTTATAGCAGCACCATTCTCACTCACACCTTCAACTATAACAAGGTGATTTCATGTATATTTATAGCAGCACCATTCTCACTTACACTGTCAACTATAACAAGGTGATTTCATGTATATTTATAGCAGCACCATTCTTACTTACACTGTCAACTATATCAAGGTGATTTCATGTATATTTATAGCAGCACCATTCTTACTTACACTGTCAACTATAACAAGGTGATTTCATGTATATTTATAGCAGCACCATTCTCACTCACACCTTCAACTATAACAAGGTGATTTCATGTATATTTATAGCAGCACCATTCTCACTCACACCTTCAACTATAACAAGGTGATTTCATGTATATTTATAGCAGCACCATTCTCACTTACACTGTCAACTATAACAAGGTGATTTCATGTATATTTATAGCAGCACCATTCTCACTTACACTGTCAACTATAACAAGGTGATTTCATGTATATTTATAGCAGCACCATTCTCACTTACACTGTCAACTATAACAAGGTGATTTCATGTATATTTATAGCAGCACCATTCTTACTTACACTGTCAACTATAACAAGGTGATTTCATGTATATTTATAGCAGCACCATTCTTACTTACACTGTCAACTATAACAAGGTGATTTCATGTATATTTATAGCAGCACCATTCTCACTCACACCTTCAACTATAACAAGGTGATTTCATGTATATTTATAGCAGCACCATTCTTACTTACACTGTCAACTATAACAAGGTGATTTCATGTATATTTATAGCAGCACCATTCTCACTCACACCTTCAACTATAACAAGGTGATTTCATGTATATTTATAGCAGCACCATTCTTACTTACACTGTCAACTATAACAAGGTGATTTCATGTATATTTATAGCAGCACCATTCTCACTCACACCTTCAACTATAACAAGGTGATTTCATGTATATTTATAGCAGCACCATTCTTACTTACACTGTCAACTATAACAAGGTGATTTCATGTATATTTATAGCAGCACCATTCTCACTCACACCTTCAACTATAACAAGGTGATTTCATGTATATTTATAGCAGCACCATTCTTACTTACACTGTCAACTATAACAAGGTGATTTCATGTATATTTATAGCAGCACCATTCTCACTCACACCTTCAACTATAACAAGGTGATTTCATGTATATTTATAGCAGCACCATTCTTACTTACACCTTCAACTATAACAAGGTGATTTCATGTATATTTATAGCAGCACCATTCTCACTCACACTGTCAACTATAACAAGGTGATTTCATGTATATTTATAGCAGCACCATTCTCACTTACACTGTCAACTATAACAAGGTGATTTCATGTATATTTATAGCAGCACCATTCTCACTTACACTGTCAACTATAACAAGGTGATTTCATGTATATTTATAGCAGCACCATTCTCACTTACACTGTCAACTATAACAAGGTGATTTCATGTATATTTATAGCAGCACCATTCTTACTTACACTGTCAACTATAACAAGGTGATTTCATGTATATTTATAGCAGCACCATTCTTACTTACACTGTCAACTATAACAAGGTGATTTCATGTATATTTATAGCAGCACCATTCTCACTCACACCTTCAACTATAACAAGGTGATTTCATGTATATTTATAGCAGCACCATTCTTACTTACACTGTCAACTATAACAAGGTGATTTCATGTATATTTATAGCAGCACCATTCTTACTTACACTGTCAACTATAACATGGTGTTTTCATGTATATTTATAGCAGCACCATTCTTACTTACACTGTCAACTATAACAAGGTGATTTCATGTATATTTATAGCAGCACCATTCTCACTCACACCTTCAACTATAACAAGGTGATTTCATGTATATTTATAGCAGCACCATTCTTACTTACACTGTCAACTATAACAAGGTGATTTCATGTATATTTATAGCAGCACCATTCTTACTTACACTGTCAACTATATCAAGGTGATTTCATGTATATTTATAGCAGCACCATTCTTACTTACACCTTCAACTATAACAAGGTGATTTCATGTATATTTATAGCAGCACCATTCTCACTTACACCGTCAACTATAACAAGGTGATTTCATGTATATTTATAGCAGCACCATTCTCAATACACTGTCAACTATAACAAGGTGATTTCATGTATATTTATAGCAGCACCATTCTCACTCACACCTTCAACTATAACACAGTGATTTCATGTATATGTATGGTGGCACCATTCTCACTCACACTGTTAACTATAACAAGGTGATTTCATGTATATTTATAGCAGCACCATTCTCACTCACACCGTCAACTATAACAAGGTGATTTCATCTATATGTATGGCAGCACCATTCTCACTCACACCTTCAACTATAACAAGGTGATTTCATGTATATTTATAGCAGCACCATTCTCACTCACACCTTCAACTATAACAAGGTGATTTCATCTATATGTATGGTGGCACCATTTTCACTTACACCGTCAACTACAGTGAAACCATATATTTATATTTATTTATTTTTGGCAGCCACTATCTGGAATAATTTTGAAAAAAAACACTGGTACCGTACAGTTCAACCAAGGAAACACGAACAGCATTAAGATGGTTGATATTCAGGGGAATGGATTTCTCGAACTTGGTTCAACCTTCATGGTGTCACTGCAAGGAGTACAGTACCTAGGAAATGGAGGTATGTTGATCATTTTTGTCTTGCGTGCCATGATGAAGGAAGGAACGACACATTTTATTTACGGTTATATAGCGTCAAACATATGGTTAAGGACCACACAGATATTGAGAGAGGAAACCCGCTGTCGCCACTTCATGGGCTACTCTTTTCGATTAGCATCAAGGGATCTTTTATATGCACCATCTCTCAGACAGGATAGTACAGACCATGGCCTTTGTTACACCAGTTGTGGAGCACTGGCTGGAACGAGAAATAGCCCAATGGATCCACTGACGGGGATCGATCCTATACCAACCGTGCATCAAGGAAAAGCTTTACCTCTGGGCTACATCCCGCCCCCTACATGCCATGATGAAGTAGAAAAAGTGAGGTAGAGATGTTATTTTTCTGATGGCAGTAATGACTGCATCAGAAAGTAGGCCAAAACAATTAGGGGGAAGGCATTGTGCATTGTGGGTGGGAGGGTGGGTGTTGGTGGGGGGCGATTGTACCTATGCACTCTCACTTGAGCCTCAAACATTTTCTTTTGGTTCTACTCTATAAATATATTTTTTAAATGTCCTTGTATATCCTCCGTAACCCAGATAGTATGTGCACCCCACCATTTTACAGGGGGCCAAACGTAGCCTAGTGGTAAAGTGCTCGCTTGATGCGCAGTCGGTCTGGGATCGATCCCCATCAGTGGGCCCATTGGGCTATTTCTCATTCCAGCCAGTGCACCACGAACTGGTATATCAAAGGCTGTGGTATGTACTGCCCTGTCTGTGGGATGGTGCATATAAAAGATCCTTTGCTGCTAATTGAAAAGAGTAGCCCATGAAGTGGCGACAGCGGGTTTCCTTCCTCAATATCTGTGTGGTCCTTAGCCATATGTCTGACGCCATATAAGTGTAAATAAAAATGTGTTGAGTGCGTCGTTAAATAAAGCATTTCCTTCCTTCCCACCAATTTACATGTCTTTCCTACAGGCCTGGTGATTGCAAATTCATAAGTACAGATTTTGTTTTATGCAGTATGAATGTGGGACGCAGAAAAAAAAAAGAGTCCATTCTATAGCTGATGATTAACAAATTAATATGCTCTACTGGTGTCATTAAAACAAAAACCGACTTGTAATGAAATGTTTGTTGTTTTAACAGTGACAGAGCCCCCGAGGCTGAAAGCTGGTGAAACAGAGGCTCTGATCCCTGTACCAGCTCTTGCAGCGAACAGCAAGGTCGGGTTCAAGGACACAGTGGTTAGTGTTAACGAAGGTAAGGTTACACTCAGACACACATTAATATGGGTCACTTTCACACACACACAAAATATAGGTCACTTTCATACATGCACACAAATATGGGTCATGCTCACACACAAATACTAGTCACATTCATACACACACAAATATGGGTGATGCTCACACACAAAAATATGGGTCATGCTCACACACACACACATACAAATACGGGTCATGCTCACGCACACACACACATACAAATACGGGTCATGCTCATACATACAAATATGGGTCACGTTCATACACACAAATATGGGTCATGTTCATACACACAAACAAATACGGGTCACATTCATACACACAAATACGGGTCACATTCATACACACACAAATACTGGTCATGTTCATACACACACAAAGACAGGTAATGTTCACACACAATTACGGGTCATGTTCACACACGCACACAAATACGGGTCATGTTCTCACACATAAATGTGGGTCACGTTCATACACAAATACGGGTTATGCTCACACACACAAATATGGGTCATGCTCACACGCACACAGAAACGGGTCGCACTCACATGCACACACATCGATCATTCTCACACACATAAATACGAGTCATGCTCACACACACACAAATATGGGTCATGTTCATACACAAATACGGGTCATGCTCACACACACAAATATGGGTCATTCTCACACACACAAATATGGGTCACATTCACACATATAAATTACGGGTTACGCTCACACACACACACACAAATACAGGTCACGTTCATACATACAAATATGGGTCATGCTCACACACAAATACAGGTCATGCTCACACACAAATATGGGTCCTGCTCACACACAAAAATGGGTCACGTTTATACATACAAATATGGGTCACACTCACACACACAAATACAGGTCATGGTCATATACATAAATACGGGTCACGCTCACACACACAAGTATAGGTTACGTTCATACACACAAATATGGGTCACAGTTCATGCTTATAAAACTTTTAAGAGAGTAGACACAAATCTCCAATGAAGTTACAGGCATACACTTTTTTGTTGTTGTTGAAATGATGTTGAAGACTAAGACAAAAAGTTTTATAAGCATGAGTCCTGGTCATGCATTTGTATGCATACGAAACTACCAAGTTTTCTTTTTGTCTATTATTGAAGCACTTGAGCCTTCTGTTTACGTCCCCATGGGTCATGACATTAGAAATACTTTTTTCAAATGTTTTCAGATTTTTTAACCTCCTTGTGGTCACAGCTTGAGACCTATTACAGACAGGAGTTGCACCTCACTAGTTCTATTATATTTATTATTAGTTTTTTCTGTGTCTTTAACTAGTGACATTTTCAAACTGAGATAAATTTATGTAATAATGTAATAAGTTGCTTAGATCAGCAAATTTGACAGGAGTTCTATTTTTGTCAGCTTGTTAGTAAGCAGTGTAAAATAGTTTTTGGCAGTTAATAACCTAATACAGGGTTTTGCTTAAAGGTTAACTTTATGATAAACTAAAGTTAAAACCAGAGCAAAACATGTTTGCAAGTCCTATTGTAATGTTTTAATTGTTGCAGACTCCAACATGGTGACTCTGGATTTAATAAGGTTTGGCACGTATGGGAGTATAAATGTTGACTGGATTTCGGGAGTTGAAGACACCAAGCTTCCCTCAGGTGTCCGCAACGGCATCATTACACCAACCTTGGGAACAGTCAGCATGCCACACGGTGTGGAAACCAAACAGTTTACTGTCCAGGTATGTTCTGTTCTTAAGGTTAAAAATAAACCATCCTGTAATAATCATTGTACCATTGGTGTCTGCTGTAGTGATGTCATAGCCTACAATGGTCTTACGATATCATCGCACTAAGATAGCTTTGAAAATTTGTAGATAGCATACAACTCATAGATCTATGCAGTAACTTTAACTAATGATTCACAGGAAACTTTTGCTATGTTATATATATATTATATATTTAGTATATTTTTGTGCTTGTATCCAGTTAAGACATTTGGAATGCAATACAGCTTGTTTAGTGGTGTCATATTTTATAAATTAGGTCAGCAATGTTTTGATTGGTCAAATAAACAGTTATTACAATGCGTTACAGTTTGTCTAATGCTGTCACATTTCAGTCAGCAATGTTTTGATTGATCAAATCAAATGTAATCCAGACATATGATATTGTTGACTTTGTTTAGATCTTTTGATAGAAGCTTAAAAATCCTAGTAGTCAGTAAGATCTCATTGCAGTCAAAAATGTTTTGATTGATCAAATCAAATGTACCGTAGTCCAGATATATAATATTGTTGACTTTGGTTAGATCTTTTGATAGAAACTTTAAAATCCTAGTAGTCGGTAAGATCTCATTTCAGCTATAGATACATAAAAATTATCTGTTCCGGTTGAGGGTGGGGGTGGGGGGCATCTGAAATCTAGCTCAGTTGGTAGAGCACTCGCCTGAGGTGCTTGCATCATTAGATCAAACCTCGGTGTACCCATTCTCTGACTGGGTTTTCACCTGTCCCAACTAGTGCACCATGACTGGTATATCAAAGGCCGTGGTATGTGTTGTGCTGTCTGTGAGAAGTCCATATAAAAGATCCCTTACTGCTAATAGAAAACTAGCAGATTTCCTCAAAGTCCATGATTTAAAAAATTATATAATATTTGACATCCAGTAGTCGATGATTAATAAAGCAATGTGCTCTAATGCAGGGCACAATATTTCACGAGAACCGTTCTGCTCGCGTGTCAGTTATGCAACTTTAAAATCATTAGAACTGCCAGTCGGTTATGTGGTGCACAATTACATTATAAAATTAAAAGTACCATATATATCAGTAATGAAAGTGAAAATCAGTTTATGTTTTTGAACCACCAATGTAGCACAGAACCGTAGTTCAAGTGTTTTAGGATTAGGTAGGCCTAACTCATCGGAACGTAGCTGAACAATCGGTTACCTAAGTAAAACTCACACGAACTGACTTGTGGTTACCTAAGATTTTGAAATATTGT
This sequence comes from Gigantopelta aegis, assembly GCF_016097555.1. Lineage (NCBI taxonomy): Eukaryota > Metazoa > Mollusca > Gastropoda > Neomphalida > Peltospiridae > Gigantopelta > Gigantopelta aegis. The sequence goes on from NC_054700.1 coordinate 47,519,598, forward strand.
CCCCTGTAGTGGTGTCGTTAAAGAAAACAAACATAACTGAACAATCGGTTACCTAGGTAAAACTCACATGAACTGACTTCCGTTTACCTAAGATTTTGAAATATTGTCCCCTGTAGTGGTGTCGTTAAAGAAAACAAACTTTATCTTTATCACATTATATTTATTCTTTGTTCAAGGTCAATCCAAAGTCCAACCAGCTTGAAAAGTTTACCATTCGGCTGCCTGGTTCCCCCAAGACTTCAGTGAATGGAGGTACCCAGCTATTAGTTGATCAGAAAGAGGCTGACATTGAACCGTATGGATTGGTCCAGTTTGCTGCAGAGTCATTAAAACCTACTGTGTCTGAACTAAAGGACAAGGTGAGAACTTACAGGGTGTATACTACCAAATCAAATCCCATAGACGACAATAGTAATATATGTGGCTAAAACTCCTACCTGCAACGTATCAACCGACATAAACGCCACGGATATAAATACTACCACCCCTTACACTTAAAGTGAATCAGAAAAAAATGGGGGTCAAGCTGCTTGTTTCTGAGATAACGGGTAGCGTCTATGACTACCCTAGTTTCGCACAAAATTCGAGTACTTTTTTTTACAGGTACCCCATACATGTTTCAAGCACAAGGCTACTTGACACATTGGTAATAGATGAAATAAAATTGCACTTTTTTTTTTACCCAGATGAAACTATTATTTTTTACAACCAACACACTCACATTTATAACTAATCACAGGACTTGTGGTGTTCACTTCTCTATCAAAAGTTCGGTGCACCTCCAACTTTGACCCAGCTGGAAGTTATTTGGTTTAGTACTACCTACAATTATATATATTTAAAAAAATGGGTGGTGTTTGATTTATAACTGTGTTTTTTGTATGTCAGTCGTACAGTCTACATCTACAGTATCATATTTATTATCATGTTAAGCATATTGTTTTTGTGTTTACTGTGGTATTTTTATTTTGTTCATACTACTTTTATCCTAATTGAATAATTTTCTGGTTTGTTTTTAGGCTAGTCATTCTGTTTACTATATGTATTTTGTTTATCTAATCAACAGCTTTTTATGCTAATTATCTAGGTGTTGTTTTTATCCTGTATGATTTTTTTTCAATGCTAATTATCTTGTTTTAAATACCATGTTTTTTATGCTAATAATACAGCTTATTTATTCTTTTTATACTAATTATCGTGCATATTGTGTTGTTTTTATGTTAATTATTATGAACATTTATCTTTTAATTTTTTGTCCATCCTTCTCTCTGTCTGTCTGTGTCTGCCTGCCTGCCTGCCTGCCTGCCTGCCTGCCTGCCTGCCTGCCTGCCTGCCTGCCTGTCTGTGTCTGTGTCTTTGTCTGTGTCTGTCTGTTTGTCTGTTTGTCTGTCTGTGTCTGTCTGTCTGTCTGTTCCACATACAGTATTCCAACTTTTCTTTCACAATGCCTCAAGATATTCAGCTGAAATTTTGTGTATAAGCTTTATCATATAGAGTAACAGAGTTATGGGCCTTGAACTTAGGAGATAAGAAAATTTGTTGCTCCAGGTAAGGGACATTTATTGCTTTAGCAGTACTCTCAGAATGCTTCTTATGCTAATTGTTCTACAGATTTGTCTGTGTTGTTTTATGTTAATTATCCTCTATACTGTGTTATTATTTTTCAAATTGTTCTTGGGATTTTTTTTTGTGTTTTAGGTTTTACTGACCGTGATTCGATTGTATGGTTCTGTCAGCAAGCTAGAAATAAGATACGAAACAGAGGCTGACACCGCCCAGGCTGACCTTGACTTCAAGGACATCAAGTCCGGACTGATCAGTATGAACCCAGGACAGATGACGGCCACAATCAGTGTACAGGTATGTACAGGTATCACCAGTAGTGTTATAGTGAATAGATTATTAATTCTAGCTCGGTCAACCAGTAGAAAGGTGTCGAAAAGTCTTGCTAGAAAAACCATCTGGCACACGTCCCCTAGATGGTAATGCGAGGTAGATGGCCATTGCTACCTGTTCATCACGTCATTCTGTAAGCAAAGGTAGTATGTGACATCACATAATATGTAACACTGCATGCATTTCTTCTTCTGACCCATGTCGGACCCCTGGCTATCCAGAGACGGGACCCAGGACAGACATGCTCAAAACCTTCGTGGTATGTGAGCATGGTAAAATCATCCACTCCGCATTTCTTCTAGTGATGTAATATATATCAGATGTGAGTAGGGACGTCACGTCACGGTACAAATGCACTCATTCTAAGAAATAAAATCAATCCATGGAACTCACTAAACTTGCTCCAATGATTGATTTTCATAAGACTTGTGTCAGAAAAAACACCTACAAAAGGACTCATGCCACAAACTACTATTCTAGAGATATAGGTATACTGACTTCAATTTTTGTAGGTGTGTGGGCAACCTTGTTTTGGCCCAGATTTAAAACGAAAATGCCTGAATCTGAATAACAATTTTTATTAATTTTTATATTACTACCAAACTACAATATAGGGTTCCAAACGAACTATTATAGATTTGTATGTGAGTTACAACTAATATTGTGATTAGAATGATGGAAATACTCTGTGAAATGTTTCCAGGCCAGCTCATTTTACCTGAACCTCTCCTTCATTTTTGCCTAAATGTAAATAATTGCTCCAGCACGGGGAGTGGGGTGGGGTTCAGTTGACACCCTGGACCTTCCATCTCGAATACTTATGTCTAGAGGCAAAATAAGGAATTTGTTTTCTACTTTGAAACTTATTGGTACAGTAATAATTATGTTAAAGTTAAATATTGAATGATTACGAATCAGTTTTGGTTGAAATAAAAATTATGCTTTAAATGACACAGGAACTTTACAATGGGGGTGTGGGGAGGGAATGTATAATTTTTCAGTGTTGGAGATAGGCAGCACCTTCTGCCCCTGGTTCAGGGTATAACATTTTCTCTGAAATAATTTAATTGCCACCGAAATAATGGATCCCAATTAATTATCCCATTTGCAAAGTAAGGCCTAGGGTTTAGAGTGAGTTTTATGTTGGAAATAAATATTTTGGAGTACCTTATGGTATAATTGTGGATATAACCTGCAGACTCTGTATACTGTGACATATTAATTATGGAACATTATACAGTGAAACCATTCTAAACCAGACAACCCCCAGGACCAAATAAAAAGTTTGTTTTTATTGGGTATCCAGTTTTGAGAGGTTATGTTCTCTGTTTATATTTAAAAAGGACCTGTTAAAAATGTCCAGTTTTGAGGGAATTCTGGTTTACGGAGGGTCCTGTTTTTAGGGGTTTTACTGTATTTATATTTCTTATTGTTTATAGATCTTCCAAGACAATCAGCCAGAAACTGGTGAGAAATTCAAGGTGAAACTGCTCGGTGTTGAAAAGTTCCCAACCTCAGCCCAGCCCAGTGAGTACAATTTTAATATTAAAATAAAAAAATAAAAATTATTATATATTTTATAGTATTCATTGTGTGGACAGATTCCGGCATCTTCAGTTCGGGTTTTGGTCCTGTTTATGTTTAAACTGTTAAACAAAATAATTAAATTCATATCTTAACTGTTACCTTTTAAAATCTGAACAACAAATATGTTATACATGGTCAGGGCAGTAACTTCTAAACACTGACCTTCTTATTCTTGGGGCAGGATTTAGCTCAGTCTGTTGAGTGCTCGCCTGAGGTGCTTGCGTCGCAGGATCGAATCACCTCAGTGGATCCATTAAACTGATTGGGGTTTTTTCTTATTCCAACCAGTGCACCAGAACTGGTCAAAGGCTATGGTATGTGCTTTCCTGTCTGTGGAAAAGTGCATATAAAAGATCCCTTGCTACATTAGGAAAAATGTTGTGGGTTTCCTCTGATGACTAAGAGTCAGAATTACCAAATATTTGACATCCAATAGCTAATGATTAATTAATCAATGTGCCCCAGTGGTGTCGTTAAACAAAACAACCATAACTTCTGTATGGATTGTACATTTATTATTAATTCATTTTAATATTTCTTTGTCACAATAAAATATGTAAATTAATATATATATCCTCTGTTTTCAGTGATGTTATAATGCATTCTCAGGTAATAGTGGTAGATAGATATTAAGGAAACATTTTTTATAGCAAATATTGTATCTTCATTGACTTTGTTTTGTTAGCAAAAAATACTCAAATTATATTTTACCTCTATTTTTACAAGGTGTGTCTCCAAGACTCAGTTCCAGATATGCTGTTTCCACGGTTACCATCAAGGAAAGCAATGACCCAAATGGCATTCTGTCCATAGAACCCACCACAACGAGCGTTGCTGAAGAGTATACGCGTGTCGTGCTCAAAGTCGTGAGAACAGGTAAGCTGCACTTGTAGATACAGGTACGAGAGATACCAACTGAACAAAGATATGTTATTGGTAGAGATAAGCATTTCAACAACATTTGGGTCAGGATGTAGCCCAATGATAAAGTGCTCGTTTGATGTACAGTCGGCTTAGGATTGATACCTGTTGGTGGGCCCATTGGGCTATTTCTTGTTACAGCCAGTGCACCACAACTGGTGTATCAAAGGCTGCGGTATGTGCTATCCTGTCTCTGGGATGGTGCATACAAAAGAGCCCTTGCTACTAATGTAAAAATGTAGGGTGTTTCCTCTAAGAATATATGTCAAATTGCCAAATGTTTGACATTCAATAGCCGATGTGCTCTAGTGGTGTCTTTAAACAAAACAAACTTTACTTTTTCAACAAAATTCATCTCTGTGTTTTTGGGGGTGTAGGGTGGGGTGGGACCTACCTTAGTTGGCAGAGTGCTCTACAACTTCATGTGCAAAATTACCAAAATGTTTGACATCTAATAGCCGATGATTAATAAATCAATGTGCTCTAGTGGTGTTATTAAATAAAACAAACTTAAACTCTGTGTTTTGGTTTAAGATAACATCACTTCAGTTCATCCAAACAGTTACACATTATTAGTTCCCTAACGGTCCAAGTGGAGGGGACTATAGGTTTCATCTCTGTCCTGTCTTTCTGTCTGTCCAACATATAGTTTTCCAGATGTTTTTTTTTCAGAAAGCCTTGAAATATTGAGCTGAAATTTTGTGTATAGCTTTATTTTGTACTGTTATAAATTAAGTTTGACGTACCCATTTTTGACAAAGTTATGGCCCTTGAACTTAAGAGATATGAAAATTTGTTTACCGGATTTTTGTTTGCGATATTCCTCAAGATATAGAGCAGACATTTTGTGTATAGTTTATAATTATTTTTTTTACAGATGAAGTTGGTAATTTACCCATTTTTTGACTGAGTTATGGCCCTTGAACGTCCTGATATTTTTTTGTTCAATGCCTGAAGGCTTTGATGTATAATTTTGTATATAGCTTTATCATGTATTGTTACAGATTAAGTTTAACTTTCATTGCGATTTACCTATTTTTGTCTTTCCTGTAATTTCCTTCCCATAGAATAAAGCATCAAGAAACCTGTAGCTTTATTTTCTTGATACCGGCCTCGGTGGTGTCATGGTTAAGCCATTGAACATAAGGCTAGTAGCACAGGGTTCACAGCCCGGTACTGGCTCCCACCCAGAGTGAGATTTAACGATTCAGTGGGTAGGTGTAAGGCCAATACACCCTGTTCTCTCTCACTGACCACTAACAATTAACAACTAACCCCCTGTCTTGGACAGACAGTCCAGATAGCTAAGGTGTGTGCCCAGAACAGCGTGCATGAACCATAATTGGATATAACACAAAAAATAAGTTTAGGAGAGGGCCTCGTAAGTCAAACTTGTGCCCAATCCTTTTGTGTATTATATACAATAAAATATGTTTCAAACAAAATAAGTTGAAAAATAAAATGTGCTTGTTTTCAGGAGGTCCCATTGGTATTGTGAGTGTCAGGGTGCGGACAGTGGGTGGTGGAGAGAGCTGGACATCGACGATTGTGCCAAACACTGGGGTACTGTCCAACGACACCATCAGTGACATCATGGGTCAGAAAAACAAACTGAACATTGCCACGGGCGGACGTGATTACGAGGTCCTCGACACCACAATAACGTTTCAGGTATTCCATCACTAACTTTAACATCCTGTGGTTTTCTGTGATAATAAAGATTAAACACACACACACACACACACACACACACACACACAAACACACACAATATAACCCCTCTTCCCCCACAACCCCCCTCCCCTCCAAAAGAAAAAGCCCATACATTTTTTTTAAACACCACATTTCGGGTATTTCTTAAATTATAATTTTAATCCCAGCTGAAGTCACAGTTACCTTAGTGGTGATGCACTGGTTTTATTCCAGCATTCCAATGTTTGCTCCATAATACATCAAATGTGGTAAACTTAATTGTTCTGTTATTGATAAGAGCAAATAGGAAACAATAGCATTTATGGTGGCAATAGTTTTCTGCCATAATTACCATGTTAGTGTTTAACGATGGCACCAATGGCAATTACTTAAGTAAGCTAGGTTCATGCCAGAACCCTTCCCCCAAGACCAGACCACACTCTTCCATCGAGTATTGTAGTCAACATCCGAACACCATAAATTGAGGGTTTTGGTTATAGTAACTATTTCCTGTTATTATTTGTTTCTATTTTTAATTTTTATCAATGATCCTTTTGGGATGGAGAAATAATTACATGTTAAAATATTACTGTTTTCTTATTTTTGACAGTGAACCTTTTCTTGGAGTGGGTTAGGGATGGAGAACTAATTTTAATGATTTCTTGTAGTGGGATGGGGATGGAGAAATAATTTTAATTATGTGTTAAAAATATTACTGTTTTCAGCCTAATGAAAATGAGAAGCCGGTGTCTGTGACGATCCTTGATGACAACATACCAGAAGGTGCCATGTCAGTGATTGTCTACCTTACCGAGCCACAAGGGGGTGCTAGAGTAGCTGAAGGAACTCCAGATGCAGGGAAGAAGGTAACATTGAGAATTTTATTTAAATATCTTGAAACTACTGAGTATAACATTATAGTGTATACATGTATTTGTATAATGGCATGTCTAATTGGCAGATTATGTCTGCAATTGTTGATTTATATTATGGATATATTATAGCAGTTATGTGATAAATAGACGATTTGTCACGAGTATTTTTTAATATGGAAAATATCACCGAGTCTGTGTTAATCGGTATTTGTCACGGCTCTGCCTCGACAAATACCGATTAACTAGACGAGGTTGATATTTTACATATGGAAAAACATGAGTAGCGATTTCTGTTTATCCTATAACACTTCTAAAATAACATTTTAATTACATTTTTCGTAAACCACACAACTAAAGTCGCCGCCATTGTTAATATGACGTCATATTGATTGACACAAATTAGTTTGAAATCACGCATTTTAAATAAATCTTTAAAAACGTTACACTCGGGTACACAGGTCTTGTTGGCTTGTAAGCAAATGATCCATCCACAGCAACACATTACCTAGAGACCTTGCAAATTTGCATACCATTGTTAACCGGGTCAATAGGCCTACACTAAATTATCACATGGGTTTATGACATGGATATCATGGGCAAGTTATAGAATAAATAAAGCTATGAAAGTGTTCTGTATTTATTAATCATTCATGATTTAAAAGTAACTCAGACATTAACATAGGCCCTACATGTAATATGTTTCACTTGGCACATTCAAGAAATAAAATTATAATGTTCAAATCTATAAATCCAACATGCTATGATCTCCAGATTTCCATATATTTTAAATATTATTAGTAAGCACCATTTACATTTTATTATTTGTATAGAAATTTTTAATATTTTGAATTAATTTTCTTTCAGGGATATTCTGTTATTACAATCCAACCAAGTGATCTATCGAATGGTTTGATTGGTTTCTCTGATGACTCCAAGAGTGTAACAGCCAATGAGGATCAATCTCCTGTCATTACTCTGACCCTGAATAGACTAAACTCTTTTATTGGAGAAGTTCAGGTACTTTTACAATTGAATTTGAAACATATTTACATTTTTAAATCCAAAATTGATTGAATTTAGTGATACTTTTCACAAACATTTCTATATAATCAAACTACAAACAAATAGAATATAACTTATAATAATGATAAAAACATTCATTTCAGTTGTAAGGATGTTATGATATACAGTGAAACCCCTGTAAACTGGACACCCAATGGATGGAATAAAAATCTGGTTTAGAGGGGTTACATTTTGTACTAATATTTAGAAAGGGACTGAGAAAATCTGGTTTACAGAGGGTCCAGTTTTGAGATGTGTCACTGTATTCCATATTTGTTTCAGAGAACAGCAATCTGTATCATAGTTGCATTGGTATTGAATCAAATATACAAATACAATTATCAGACTACATAAATGATAAGGTTGCATAGTTTTGTTGAACCAGCTTTGGCTTCCTCTCTTGATCATTGTGGGTGAGAATATGTTGTCGGTCTTGGACTTGGAAACAAGCATGTTCAGAGCAAGCTATTACAATGGACCAGTTCTTTTGTCCAAGACAAGAATTTTGTTGGTGTAAGCAAGCAAGCTAGGTCACTTGAATATACAAATCCTAAAGGACTTGTAGAATTCTTAATGAGAGCTCTAACAATACAAATAGTATTTCATATTGATTAATACATATCAAAAATCAACATAGGCGTACAGGCACCCATTTTTGTAGGGGGCCAGGCAGGCATTTGCCCAAATTAAATGAAAATACCCGAATCTGCACAACAACATTTATTCATATTAGCATTACTACCAAATAGCTATATAGGGTTGCAAATGAATCACTATGCATTCACTATTACATAGATTACAACTAATTTTGAGAGTAGAATGATAAAAATACATGGTAAAAAGGTCTCAGGTTAGCACATTTTGCCCGAATATCTGTATAATTTTTGCCCAAATCTGAGGTTTTGTTCCAGCACTAGAGGGGCAGTTGCCCCCTGCCTACCCCCATCCCATAGGCTTATAAAAATCAAAGCGGCCTCAGTACCAAAACAGTGAATTATTATTAAAGCGACATTTAAAAAATAAAGTATGTTCGCAAATGCAATGATATATTTTTAATTCTGATAATGATAGACACCTAATAACCACTTTTTAAAGAATGAACTGGGGTGTCATTAAACACACATTCGTGTCTTCATTTTTGCTTCAGGTGTACTGGAAGGCGAAGAAGTCCAAGACCAGCACTAACCAAGAGGATGTAGAGTTACCTCACCAGTTAGTTGCGACTACAGGTGTCGCCACCTGTCCTGCCAAACAGAGCACGTGTTCACTGACTGTCGAACTTGTTAATGATCAGGTATTTCATTCTTTCACACCCAACTTTACTATTAGAATACATCATCACAGAAATATGTTTCCAAAGTGAAATTTGTCATTTTGAAACTACATTTTTCCCCACCTCATATTATAAGAAAACAGGAAACACTTTTTTAAATTGTTGTATATAGTGTTTTTTGGTGCATCATAGTAAGTGTAATTCCACTAATAAAAATGTGCACACAAATTAATATTTATATTCTAAAAAATTCACTTTGAAATTCATGTTTGATTAATCCCAACCATCATCTTCTTCAGAAAGAAATGTTTTATTTAACGATGCACTCAACACATTTTATTTACGGTTATATGGCGTCAGACATATGGTTAAGGTCCACACAGAGTTTGAGAGGAAACCCGCTGCCGCCACTATATGGGCTACTCTTCCGATTAGCAGCAAAGGATCTTTTATTTGCGCTTTCCACAGGCAGGATAGCACAAACCATGGCCTTTGTTGAACCAGTTATGGATCACTTGTCGGTGCAAGTGGTTTACACCTACCCAATTGAGCCTTGCGGAGCACTCACTCAGGGTTTGGAGTCGGTATCTGGATTAAAAATATCATGCCTCAACTGGGATCCGAACCCAGTACCTACCAGCCTGTAGACCGATGGCCTACCACGACGCCACCGAGGCCGGTCATCTTCTTCAGAGTCGATATCATCTGAGTCATTGTCGGTGAATATTTCCTTTGAAACATCTTGGACTTCAATTAACTAAGACTTCCATAATAACAATATCTTTCCATTGCCAGGAGCCAGAAGAAGGCTGGATTTTTGTCATCAAGTTGTTACGGGCGGAAGTCGACGCAAAGATTAACGAGAACAACCAGTTTGCTGTAATTAACGTTGAACCGAGTGACTACATTAGAGGTCTGCTCCAGTTTACAACTGACTCAAGGTAAGCCATGCTTATTCATTTTATTAGTCCTCTACCGATCCAACTGGAGGGGACTAGAGGTTTCATCTCTGTCTTCTTCTGTCTGTCTGTCTGTCTGTATATCCATCTGTCCCACATATAGTTTTCCGGATGGTGTTTTTTTTAGAATGGTTTGAGATATTGAGCTGAAATGTTTTGTATATCTTTATCATGTACTGTTACAGATCAGGTTTGACCTTTGTGGTGATTTACCTATTTTTGACAGAGTTATGGTCCTTAAAAATTAGTTTTCCAGACTCTTTTTTTTTCACAAGACTTTGAGATATTGAGCTGAAATGTTTTGTATAACTTTATCATGTACAGTAGAGGACATGTATTGTTTTAGCAGTACTCTCATAATGCTTGTTTCAGTTAATTTTCATACTTTAGCTCCTTAAAGTTCAAGCATGCTATTCTTGGCACATGCGTCAACAATGCAGTCATAAAATTATACACATGTATGCAAATCATATACACAAAACTTTTTGTTTTACAGAACAATGGTAGTTGGTGAAAATGCAAAGAGCGTAAGACTAATGGTGGAACGTGTCAAAGGTCAAGGTTATGATGTTGAGGTCTTGTACAACACTTTGCAGATGACTTCACAAACAACTGTTTCTGGGTTAAAGATCTACCCGGCTTTAGAAGGGTCAGACTTTACAAGACAGACTGGCAAACTAGTCTTCCAGCAAAACACACAGGTATATATAAAAACAAATAATATCTAGATCATTTCTCTCTCTCTCCCTCCCTCCTTCCCTTGCCCTCTTTCTTTCTTTCTTTCTTTCTCTCTCTCTCTTTCTCTCTCACTCTCTCACTTGCAAGCTACATTGCAATAAATACAAACAGCACACATTGAAATCAGCCCTAACATGTCTCTATTCTGTCTTTTCTCTTTTGTTTGATCGTAAAATCTCTCTCTCTCTCTCTCTCTCTCTCTCTCTCTCTGTCTCTGTCTCTGTCTCTGTCTGTATCTGTCTCTGTCTCTGTCTCTATCTCTCTCTCTGTCTCTCTCTCTCTCCTTTCCCCTCCCCATCTCTCTCTCTTCTTTTCTCTCTCATCCCTTCTCTTTCTCTCACTTCCTCTCTCTGCAAATCTGCCTCTCTCTCTCACTGTCTGTGCCATGTTAACATTATAACTTTGTAATGATAAAAATTGTATTTTTAATAATTCATGGAACATAAAGATTCTTTACTAATCTACTAAGAAGATAATGTATATAATCATATTGATTTGAAGATTCTACTAGAAAATGTTGACTTTAAGAATGTTTTCAACTTTTCAGGGAGTTCAGTTCATTGACTTAACCTTGACTCCAGTTCTGGCTTCTAATAATCCTCTTCCAAAACAGTTTTCTGTGCTTCTGAAGAATCCTACTAATGGAGCCAGGTAACCATGATAGTTATTTTCTTTAAATACCAATTGGGGTGTGTCATAGCCCTCGTTTGATGTGCGGTTGGTCTGAGATTGATCCCCATCGGTGGGCCCATTGGTCTATTTCTCATTCCAGCCAGTGCTGTCCTGTCTGTGGGATGGTGCATATAAAGGATCCCTTGCTACTAATATGAAAATGTAAGAGGTTTTCTCCTTATGACTATATGTCATAATTACCAAATGTTTGACATCCAATTAATCAATGTGCTCTAGTGGTGTCAGTAAACAAAACAAACTTTAACTTTAAATACCAGTTGTCACAGTAACGGTGGATGTAGGGAAGGGTAAATTGGGTATTGTCCATTGCCTTGCACCTTAGGGCCCCACAATTTTATCACTTTTCTTTTGTTGACTAAAGAAGTTAATAAGGACTGTATCTGCGATACTGTGATAAGAGTGTTCATCATAGAATCAATCCCATTGGTTTTTCCCATCCTAATAAAATGTTTGCAAAAAAAAAAAGAATTGCCAATAACATTACATTTGTATTCATGTGGAAATTACTTGGGAGAGCAGATTCCCTAGAATGAAGTAGTCTATCAATCTTTCTGGGCATGAGTTCGACCTGTACCACCCTTTCAATGGTTACAGTAGTTTTAGATATAGGGTTAGGGTTAGTCTTTAGAGCCTTTAATATAGAGGGGTACGGATCGAACTCTTTCCACTTTCTGCCAGAAAGTAATTCAAGGGTAAGCAGTAAATACAAAACTGTGTATAAGTGGTTATTATGGGTTTAAAATATTTAGATATTAGACACTGCATTTTATGTACTATGACACGTTTTAAACAATAGCTCTTTTAATATCACATTTTCTTGTTGTTTTTCTTTGGTCTTAATTTATTTTAAATCTCATACTCCATGAATATTGTTTATAAATTAACTATTTTTATTACAGGAATAAGACGTTTAGTAATACTGGTCATTTTAAAGTATCCAATATGCATTTTTAATGTTTTTACAGCAAAGAAAACAATCAAAGCTGTTTTGAGTGTAAGCGTAATATAAATAGAACATATTCTTGTCTTCTTTTTTTTTCCTTACTAACAATTTCACATAGACATTTAACTGTTTACAAATTTATTTTTCAGTGATGCATTTAATATTTTGTATTGGAGTGAAGCTTTATAATTAATGAAAGATCAGGCAACAGTTCCTTTACAAAACATATATATCTCATATTCATTCAAGCTGTTTAACCTAAGTACTTCGATGTTAGGCCTTAAAGAAACTGTGTGTTTCTGGAAACCCCACCCTACACCTAGAAAAAAGGCCCAACCTTAATTTTCGTTTTCATTGTTTTTTATTATTTCAAAAAAGCTGACCTAGCCTACCTAAAATATTTTGGCACATTCCCGAAAACACACAGACTATTTTTTAGGACTTACAAAAATTTATTTAGATAACAGTTGACTCAAAATGAACTAGATGAATATGTACTTTAAAGTTTGTAATTTCTTGTGTTTCATTTTGTATGTACAAATCATGGTTGTTGTTATCTTTTAACAATTGGTTAACACACTTAACACATTCTTATATTTTTTCCTATCTTTTAACATTTGATTAAGATAGAGTTAACATAAACTATTAACATTAACTGTTATTAACTGAACATAAAAAAAATATTTATGTGATATAATTATTAATCTTTTATTTATTTCATAACATTGATTTTTGTTTGTTATTTGTTTGTTTTTAATCGGTTTAATATAAAATACATACTCTTTTTCTACTGTATTTCTGTGGCATTTGATAATTTGTTTCAATTTACTAAAATAATAAGAATTAAAAATCAATTTAGGTTTCCTGTTTTGTTGTTGATAGCTATCCCCATTTTTGTACTCTTGACTCCTTTTACTATTTATAAAAACAATGAATACATAAATGATTTGCAAGAATTATGTAATTGCAATACAGAGTTGTATTATTTGAAAATTCATTGTTATTCGTTGATGACTACAAATGTTTTTTTGTATGGACACAAATATTTGTTTAGTAAAGTTTGTTGACCTTTGAATAGAAATGTTATTTAATTTGACTGACCAAGACAAGGACAGTTTTGTTTCAAAATTTTGATTAGCAACATTTGTTATCATTTTGATTAGCAACATTTGTTATCATTTCGATTAGCAACATTTGTTATCATTTCGATTAGCAACATTTGTTATCATTTTGACAAATTACTACTGTATATTGCCGTGTATTAGCCGACTTTTGAAGTCTAGAGACACTTTCCAAAAGAAGAGAGTCGGCTTATACACAGAGGCAACAAACTGGTGCAGAAAATTCTGATCGGAAACACTCCCAACTGCAACTTATGCATTTGAAAGCCTTTCACAGTTTGTGTAACAATTATTTATGCACAGTATAACTAAAACACCCCATCATGCAATATTATGTACTTTTTTGTTCTTGAATGCATTATAAGTTTGATGAATAATAATAAAAAATTACTTGTTTATTATCATTTCAATGGTAAAAACGTGTTTTTTCCATCTGGACGTCATCTTTGTGTTGGTAATTAACATTTCAGAATTGTGTAGTGATCTCTAAAACCTGCGTAGCGAATTGTAATGCAATACTGAACAAAGTGTTTCCTGGCAGATGTATACATTTGTTTCAAAAAAAGAAAAAAAGACTTAATAATAATTATTTTTGTTTTGTATCCTAGCATTCATCCAGAATTTGCCAGAGCTCATGTTAGAATAGTGAAAAATGAATACCTACTCCTGTGGAAGGCAATAGTTGAACAACAAACTGCACCGTTAACTAACGTTAACATACAGAAGTAAGTACTAATATATTGACTGAAACACCATCGCCCATACTTGCACACTGTACAAGTCTATAAACCAAATAACTGTCATGTCGTTGAGGTGGGTTTTTTAGTTTTTTACCTCAACATCGCACTTTAATCTTAATTGGATATAAGCACAAAAATCAAGTTGAAGAAATAAAATCTAAGAATTTAACATTAACCTCTATTCTGGACAGTTGTGATGACAACAATATGATGGAGTATAATGTTGCTCATATTTTTAATGACATGGTAATAAAACAAACTGATGAGTGATAATTTAAATTTAAAGGGACTGTCTTAGTTTGCTACCATTATAAAATGTTTACAACATCTTAAAGGGACATTCCTGAGTTTGCTGCAATTTTTGAGATGTTATTGACTAGCAGAGATTTTTTAACGATTGTAATTACATATCAAATATATTTTTCTGCATAAAATATTAGTAGCTGTATATTAAATGTGTTTCTAATCATTCTAATATTTGTACTAGGTTAAATTGCATTTTATTTCCTAAAAAAAAATATTTGTGTACGCATGAAATTATTTGAAGACAAAATCCAGTTTGGGCTTTTGACAAATATTAAGATAACCAGAAACACATTGAATATACAGATACTGATATTCTAAACAAGAAAATATATTTAATATGTAAGTTTAATCGTAGAAATATTTTATTAGTCGGAAACATCTTACAGTGCAGCAAAATCAGGAATGTCCCTTTAAGCCTTTTGATTACTAAAATTACATATTAAAGATATTTTCCTGTTTAGAATATCAGTGTCTCTATAAACAAGGTGTTTGTTGCTGTCCTAATGTTTGTAGTAGCCCAAACAGATTTTACATTCCGATAATTTTGTATGTACGAACAAATATATATTACAAAGTATAATGAAAACTGACAGTAAAAAACATTAGCACATGACTGCAAACACATTGAACATACAGACACTGGTGTTCTAAACAAGAACATACATTTATTAAGTAATTTTAGTCACCAAAACAAATTTGTTAGTTGGAAATATCTTACAATGGCTACAAACTTTGTACAGTGTCTTCAATTAATTAGATATATTATTATTATGTAACTAGTTATAATCATATGAATATTGCCAGTTGTTGTAATTTAATAAGTCACCAGTAAAGGGCCAATTTCAATACAACTTTAGGTTCATACATGTTAGTTAGTTAATCTTCAGACTTAGTAAAACATTGTTACAGGTGCCAGTGTTACTTTTAATGAAATTGTTTATTGCAGGACTGTCAATCAATTCGAAGAGATTGTAAAGGATGACCTTGATGATAATGATGTGACCTTGATAGAAAACACATTAAAAAGGATTATTAACGAAGGGAAGAAAAGAAAGTAACTATCCTTTTCATCCTTTTGTGAAACTCAAGAAATAAAGGTTTTGTAAACTGTAAGATCTAGGATCATTCCCTGTCGGATGTTCCATTGGGGTATTTCTCGTTCCAGCCAGTGCATCATGACTGGTATATCAAAGTCTGTCGTATGTGCTACCCTGTCTGTAGGATGGTGCATATAAAAAATCCCTTGCTACTAATGTAAAAATGTAGCAGGTTTCCTCTCTAAGATTATATAAAAGTTTGAAAGTTAAAGTTTATTTTGTTTAACGACACCACTAGAGATTTATTTATCAGATGTCAAACATTTGATTTCCAACATTTGATAATTTTGACATATAGTCTTATAATTTGGGAGATACGAATATTTGTTTTCGGCACATGCCTCAAGATATTAAGCTGAAATTTTTTAAATAGCTTTATCACATACTATTACAGATCAGATTTCAATATTATGGCAATGTTCCTATTTTTTACAGAGTTATAGCCCTTGAAATTAGGAGATACGAAAAAAAGGACCCAGTAGGGTACATGTATTGCTTTAGCAGTACACTCAGAATGCTTGTTTATCGGTGTCACTGCACTGCAAATATGTTATGGTCCTTTATATATTTATAAGAATTCTGGATTTTACTTTCATTTTTAAAAAATCCCATCTATTCAGTGTATGTTACTTCTTTTTTCAGACTGCCGCCCGAGGTTTTTAAGTCAGTTGTGAGCCTGTTCTGTAAATTGCTGGACCCGGGGAAGAACGATGCGACACAAGGTCGATCCTCACTGGCGCTGATTCTGGAGGAATTCGCGTACACATTTCTGACCAATGCCGAGTGTCCCACGCCTAACCCACCCGATGTGTAAGTGTCTACCTTGTTGACATTCATGTAGTCAGTTCTGAACAGTGGGCAGAGAGCTGTGTTTAGTAGCATCCGGTACCACTGGAAATTAATGTAAAAATACCACAAGTGGTTGCTGAAGGCCAAGTAAAGTGGGCGCCATGTTTTAACACACCTATTAGTTGTCTTCTAATTTATATTCATTGTTACTGAAGATATAACATACCTAACAAAGAAACCTTTGCCACATGTTGCATTGGATTTGGTAGTATACACCTACCTAACAAAGCAACATTTGCCAAGTTACTAATGTCATTTCTAGTTCCAGCCAGTGCACCGCGACTGGTATATCAAAGGCCGTGGTATGTGTTATCCTGTCTGTGGGACGATGCATGTAAAAGATCCCTTTCTGCTAATCGAAAAAGCTCATAAAGTGGTGACAGTGGGGTTTCTCTCTCAATATCTGTGTGGTCCTTAACCATCCATGTCCGATGCCATATAACCGTAAATAAAATGTGTTGAGTGTGTCATTAAATAAAACATTTCCTTCCTTCCTTTCTCAATTATCCATGTGGTCCTTAATCATACGTCTGACACCATATAACCATAGTTAAAATGTGTCGTTTAATAAAATATTTCTTTTTCTCCGATTGATTGAAAACATATTTTATTGTACAAAGAACAAAAGAAACGGGCACAAGTTTGACAACTTACAAGGCCCTCTGTTTTTTCACCCTTTACAGAGTGAGTCAACAGTGCACACATGTGAAGGTATCTGCAGGTCGTTGGCCAATGGAAAATATAGAAGGCTTCAACTATGCAGCTCAGTAAGATTATTGACTAATTAAAATACAGTGCAGTCTGGTTAATTAATTAATGTAATTTTTCATGCAGTCGGAATAACTAACTAAAAAATATTTTTATGCAGTTGGGTTGACTAATTTAGATATGAATTTTAGTGATGTGGGTAATTTTTGCCATAATTCCATCAACTGTTCAAGCATGTCTGCCATGGGCACAACTTCTGACTTCACCAGAGAGTTCTGTTCAAAACAGGTGATATATTTGTGGAATTGTTTATGAGTTAAAATATTATTTCTTAGTACAATTGGATTACGGTAACTAATTAAAATATTATTTTCGTTAAAAGCAATTTAGTTAGTTTTCATGCAGTTGAGATAACTAATTTAAAAAAATTTTTTTTGTGCAGTTGGGATAATTGATTAAAAGAGGATTTTTTAGTGGATTTGGAATAAGTTTTTATTTTTTTAGATATTGTGGTTTAATCATAAGCATACATATTTTCTGTCTTACAGGCGACAGGATAAGCTAGTTTTGCCAGCCACTATTCCACAGACATCAACTGGTGCCAATGGGGTAGGATTATTGTAATGTAGCTTGCAAGTGAGAGTGAGAGAGAGAGAGAGTGAGTGAGTGAGTGAGTGAGTGAGTGAGTGAGTGAGTGAGTGTGAGTGAGTGAGTGAGTGAGTGAGTGAGTGAGTGAGTGAGTGAGTGAGTGAGTGAGTGAGTGAGTGAGTGAGTGAGTGAGTGAGTGAGTGAGTGAGTGAGTGTGTGTGTGTGTGTGTGTGTGTGTGTGTGAGAGTGTGAGAGAGAGAGAGACAGACAGACAGACAGACAGACAGACAGACAGACAGGGAGGGAGGGAGGGAGGGGCAGACAGATATTTGAATTAGATACATATTTTTATTATTAAACAAAAGAAAGAAAAAAAATCATGTTTTAGGGCAGTTTTTGACACGGTATGAAAACGAACTCATAAAACAGAGGTACATGTATATGAAATCATTGCCATCTTGGATCGATCCCCATCAGTGGGCCCATTGAGCTATTTCTCGTTCCAGCCAATGCATCACGACTGGCATATGATAGGCCGTGGTGTGTACTATCCTGTCTGTGGGATGGTGCATATAAAAGATCCCTTGCTGCTTATCCAAAAGAGTAGCCCATGAAGTGGCGACAGCGGGCTTAATCTCTCAATATCCATGTGGTCCTTAACCATATGTCTGATGCCATATAACTGTAAATAAAATGTGTTGAGTGCGTCGTTAAATAAAACATTTCCTGCCTTCATTTCTGCATCTATTTTTCGTATTCTGCACTATGCCAAAATCCGGTCACATGGAAAACGGTCCTTAGTGTCAATGTCAATTTTATTATGTGTCAGTACCATTTCCACTTATTCTCGTGCTTATATCCAATTAAGGTTCAAGCACGCTGTCCTGGGCACATACACCTCAGCTATTTGGGCTGTTTGTCCAGAACAGTGGGTTAGTTGTTAGTGGTTAGTGAGAAAGAAGAGGGTGTAGTGGTCTTACACCTACTCGCTGAGTCGTTAAAACTCCCTACCAGTTTTATGTCTGATGGCTTAACCACGACACCACCAATGCTGGTCCTCCATTCAGATAGAGGCCGGTAAGTACCAGTGTAAATTTTTCTTTATCAATGTTAGTTGGTGTTAGTGTGAGTATATGCATTGCTATTTTTTCGCACCACAACTGGTACATCAAAGGTCATGGTATGTGCTATCCTGTCTATGGGATGGTGCATATAAAAGATCCCTTGCTGCTAATCGAAAAGAGTAGCCCATGAAGTGGCAACAGCGGGTTTCTTATCTAAATATCTGTGTGGCCCTTAACCATATGTCCGATGCCATATAACTGTAAATAACATGTGTTGAGTGTGCTTCATTAAATAAAACATTTCTTTCTTTCTTTCACTATTTTTTCATTTATGTTTTGTTCTCCAGTGTCACGACTTCCACATGATAGAGTATAACAGTGACCAGTGGTTCCGGACTGAGGGTGGCCAGCAACTGCTCAGTGGACGGGTATGATACATATACAGAACTTCACATACGTTGTTTTCGCTCATTTTGCGCAAGAATATATACCACAAGACCACGTAGCGGTCAAGTGGTATATTCTTTCGCAAAATAAATGAGTGCAATAATAGAAAGCAAAAACAACGTATGTGAAGTTCTGTACTTATTATATGCCTTCTTTTATGTTTTTCAAAAATGTTTTTTAATTTAACATCATAACAACACTTTGTTAAATCTATGATTAAAACTCCTTTCATGGATTTACTTAATGTTAAGAATCATACTCTGCGGCCGCCTTGTGTAATGTTTCAAATACGATGTGACGTCATTTGTAAATCATATATGACATCAGTAAATAAAAGACGCTAACTGCAGTAAAAAGAAAAAGGGAATTCCCCATTTAAACGTTCTGGTCCATATTGCACATATGTGCGATACAAAATAAATTTATCACACAGTTTCAAAATTTCTTTATCACTGTAGTAAGATTGAATAGGTATGCAATAAACACTAAGACAAAACCGTTTAGCACAGTTCGGTAAAAGTGATTAAAGTCGCACACCCTAGTTTCAGCCCGTAAATACATGGACACTACATTTGGTGAATCTACTAACCTGTAACATATTTGGATAAAGGTATAATGGAGTAAAACAAAAGTCTGTGGTGTTGAAATGGGAAAATACCTTTGAAAACAGACTGGAGCTTGGATGTTTTAACCTCTACTTCCCAGAGGTATGTGCATTTTTTAATCTGTCCCAGGTCGGACCCCTGGCTATCCAGAGATGGGACCCGGGACAGACATGCTCAAAACCTTCGTGGTATATGAGCATGGTAAAATTATCCGCTCCGCATTTTTAAAAGATGAAGAATCCATTTTATTGTATTAGAAACACCAGGGTGACCAGAAACACTGTGGATTTATGAAAATTGATACTTTAAACAATAAAATCTAAATAATATTTCAATGTGTTCTAATAGTAATAAAAACTATGCCATAGTGTTTAAAAACTCGGGTTTGTCACTTTAAATAAAAGAAACGCTGTGACTTTCAAAGTGAAATCAGATACTGGATTTAATAACTGCATCATTTGTCAGTATAAGTAACAGGAGATTTTCAATACAAAATGAAATGTGTAACACTCATGTCACTGGACGAAGCTTGGGTGTTAAAAATACAATGCAATAGTACCATATTGCTAAACCTTTTTGTTGTAGTATATTTAATAGTAGTGTTTAATGTTTAAATAAAAGAAACGCTGTGACTTTCAAAGTGAAATCAGATACTGGATTTAATAACTGCATCATTTGTCAGTATAAGTAACAGGAGATTTTCAATACAAAATGAAATGTGTAACACTCATGTCACTGGACGAAGCTTGGGTGTTAAAAATACAATGCAATAATACCATATTGCTAAACTTTTTTGTTGTAGTATATTTAATAGTAGTGTTTAATTAAAAATCTACATAGAATGAGTCCATGCTTCTAAATAAAATTTTACTTTGTTGTCTTATATTGATATAAACAATTAGAAGCATGTCTTCTTTGTTAACGGGGCGGGATGTATCTCTGTGTGTTACAGCACTCGCTTGATGCGCGGTCGATCTAGGATCGATTCCCACTGGTGGGCCCATTGGGCTATTTTTCGTTCCATCCAGTGTTCCTAGTTTAACAAAGGCTGTGGTGTGTACTACCCTGTCTGTGGGATGGTGCATATAAAAGATCCCTTGCTGCTATTCTAAAAGAGTAGTCCCTGAAGTGGCGACAGCAGGTTTCCTCTCTCATTATCTGTGTGGTCCTTCATCATATGTCTGACGCCATATAACCGTTAATAAAATGTGTTGAGTGCATCATTAAATAAAACATTGCCTACCTTCTTTCTTCACAATTTCAAATATTAAGAATCCTTTTCCCCATGAGTAATTAGTATATTAATAACTAGTGTGTCCATTTGTGTTTGTAGGAAGGTCCATATAAAAGATCTCTTGCAGCTATTTAGTCAGAGTAGCCTATGGGGCAGCAGAAAGTTTGATTTCTCACTATCTAGACCAGTTTGTTTGTTTTGTTTAACAACACCACTAGAGCACATTGGTTCATTAATCATCGGCTATTGGATGTCAAACATATGGTCATTTTGACACAGTCATAGAGAGAAAACATGCTATAATTTTTCCATTAGTAGCAAGGGATCTTTTATATGCACCATCCCACAGACAGGATAACACATACGACGGCCTTTGTTACACCAGTCGTGGAGCACTGGTTGGAATGAGAAATAGCCAAATGGACCCACCGATGGGGATTGATGAAGCGAGTGCTTTACCACTGGGATACATCCCACTCCTATCTAGACCAAGTGGGAAAATAATTATATGTTGGACCACAAATGGCCGTAGTTTTAAAAATGTTTTCAGGTGTCATTAACCAAATATTTCTTTTCTTTCCCAAATCCTTCCAAAGCTTTCTAATCCTTACAACTCCTTCTAAAGCTTGCTAATCCTTACAACTCCTTCCAAAGCTTTCTAATCCTTACAACTTCCAAAGCTTTCTAATCCTAATAACTCCTTCCAAAGCTTTCTAATCCTTACAACTCCTTCCAAAGCTTTCTAATCCTTACAGCTCCATCCAAAGCTTTCTAATCCTTACAACTTCTTCCAAAGCTTTCTAATCCTTACAACTTCTTCCAAAGCTTTCTAATCCTGACATCTTCCAAAGCTTTCTAATCCTTAAAATTTATTATTCTAAACACTTTCCAGTGTTACCAGATGATATTTTTAGATATAGTTGTAATTACACATATGATTACCAATACATGTATACTAATATTTTTATTATTTATGTCAGGTGATTTCATTTGGAATCAAAGGGAGACAATCTGGTTACATCGACACTCCAATAATGTTTCGTATTCACAGTCCAGATAGACGTGTGGCAACCAGAAGAGCTCAGTATGTAAATTATTATATTCTAGGGGGTTTTTTCTAGTCTTTTGTTGGTCAAAATCGGTTTTTTTTTAAAAACAATCAAACTTTTTTTACATTTAACTGCATTTCTCTCACACTATTAGTCCAAAATTTATTATAAATGCCAGTTATACCTGTAAATGTTTATATCAATGCTTGTTAAAAGAAAACCCATTAGAGTGAATTAATTTTAATTTTTAATTAATTTTTTAATGTTTAAAGTTTTTCTTTTTTTTAAAGTCAACTAGATTTTAATCATCAAACTTTGCTTAGAAATTAAAACACATGTCATATATAAAGAAAAATTATACAATTAATTTTTTTAATGCCAACCATTTTTGGGTAGGCAAGACATTTAATTCTACACAATTCTTGTTATTATCTAGTTAGGATGATTGATTTTAACTCTTTATTATTTAAAAATTGAATTAAATTAATAAAAATGCAAATAACATGTTTTTGCCAGGTGTGTATATTAATAAAAATTTTATGTTAACTTCCTTTTTCTCCCCCAGGTGTGTATATTTTGACATGGCCATCAAACAATGGGTGGGGCCTGAAAAAATCTGCCAAGTGACCAACAACCTTGAACTTGGCACAGACGACTTTGTTGACTGTTCCTGCAATCACATGACGAGTTATGCTATTGTTGCCAAGACGAGTGAAGTGGGGCTGGTTGGATACACTCTCTGGTTCTACATTGCCTGTTTTATATGCATTGTACGTCTTAAAGACTTACTGTCTCTTTACTATGAGTGCAAGTGAGATATATAGCATAGTGGTAGAACAAAGTTAAAAGTTCAAATTTGTTTTGTTTAACGACATCACTAGAGCACATTTATTTATTTATCATTGGCTTTTCAACCCCTGCAATTAAAAAAATGTCCATGGCAAAAAAAAACGTGCCATTGAAATAAAACCCCACCTGAATATAGTCGAAGACAAAACAGTGCTGTGGAGAACTCAAACCTCCCTGGCATTGTCGATTGCTGTGAGTTGCAGGGGTTGGCTATTGGATGTCAAACATTTGGTAATTTTTTGACGTATTGTCTTAGAGAGGAAACCCGCTACATTTTTTCATTAGTTGCAAGGGATCTTTTATATGCACTATCCCAGAGACAGGATAGCACATACCAAGGCCTTTGATATATCAGTCATGGTGCATTGGCTGGAATGAAAAATATCCCAATGGGCCCACCAATGGGGTTCGATCTTAAACTGACCACACATCGGGTGAAAAAAGAAAAAGAAAGAAAGGAAAGAAAGAATGAATGAATGTTAAAATAAGATTTTGAAATAGAAAGTTTTAAATTTTGTCTTGTAAAACTTAAGTTTATTTTGTACTTAAAAAGCATTCCATTCTGTTTTTTTGTGCAATGCAGGGTTGTATGTTCGTGACGATTCTCGTTCACCATGCGTGTGTGACTCGGGCCACTATCTCAGCTTGTCTCATCATGCACATGTGTTTTGCTGCCATGGCAACACAGGTAAACTGTTATTTCTAAACGTTTATTGTAAGTTATTAGATTTCATCTCCATCCTTTTCTCTGTCGGTCTGTCTGTCTCTCCATCCTTCTGTCTATCTATCTGTCTCTCTGTCCATCTGTCGGTCTGTCTGTCTCTCCGTCCATCTGTCAGTCTGTCTGTCTCTCTGTCCATCTGTCGGTCTGTCTGTGTCTCCGTCCATCTGTCGGTCTGTCTGTTCCTCCGTCCATCTGTTGGTCTGTCTGTCTCTCCATCCATCTGTCGGTCTGTCTGTCTCTCTGTCCATCTGTCGGTCTGTCTCTCCGTCCATCTGTCGGTCTATCTGTCTCTCTGTCTATCTGTCTGTCCCACATATTGTTTTCCCGATGTTTCAGTGAATTGGTTTGCTGTACAGGTGTGCCTTATGGAGGCTGCGTGTCTTTATAATTTTTATAAAGATAAAGTTAAGCTAGTAATGTTTAAATAAACTTTTTGTTCGAAGCACATTTAGTTACCTGTAATCAGTTTACTGATTTAATATACAGGTGTGTCTTGTACTGACTGTATACCTGAGTCTATCACAGATTTTGGTGTACAACAATGTTTATAATATTTACAGATAAAGCTGGGCTAGTAATTTTTATATAAACTTTTTGTTCTAAGTGCAAACTTTAGTTACCTGTAATGAGTGAATTGGTTTGCATAACAGGTGTGTCTTGTGGTGGCTGCGTACCTGAGTCCGTCGGAGATTCTAGTGTACAACAACACTGATGACAACTACCGCTGCATCGTGATGGGCATATTCATGCACTACTTCTTTCTAACACAGTTTACCTGGATAGTAACACAGGTGAGTGAGTGTCCGGTTTTACCTGGATAGTAACACAGGTGAGTGAGTGTTCGGTTTTACCTGGATAGTAACACAGGTGAGCGAGTGTTCGGTTTTACCTGGATAGTAACACAGGTGAGCGAGTGTCCGGTTTTACCTAGATAGTAACACAGGTGAGTGAGTGTCCGGTTTTACCTGGATAGTAACACAGGTGAGTGAGTGTCCGGTTTTACCTGGATATTAACACAGGTGAGTGAGTGTCCGGTTTTACCTGGATAGTAACACAGGTGAGTGAGTGTCCGGTTTTACCTGGATAGTAACACAGGTGAGCGAGTGTCCGGTTTTACCTGGATAGTAACACAGGTGAGCGAGTGTCCGGTTTTACCTGGATAGTAACACAGGTGAGCGAGTGTCAGGTTTTACCTGGATCGTAACACAGGTGAGCGAGTGTCAGGTTTTACCTGGATAGTAACACAGGTGAGTGTCAGCTACTGCCAGTAGGAACACTTTATACCTACACTACTACAAATGTTTACACATATTAACAGCCTTCCAATAAGTTCTAAAGTGAACACTTAAAAAAAAATATTTAAAAAAATAACTTGAGGGATAGCTTTAAGTTAGTAGTAACAATTGCCAAATTATATAACACATGTATATTTTCTCAATACAGGTAAGTTGATGTTAGATTTTATATTATACTTTTTACTTTGAAAAAAACAAGGAAATAATTTTAATTAACGTGCAAACCTTTTTTTTGATAAAACCTTTTTTTTTCATTTTTAGATCTTGAAATAACTCAACATTTGTTTTTAAAAATCTTAAGAAGCGTGGGTTCATATTTTAAAACAAGCTTTTTTAGAAATAATTAATTTCATTGCATACTTTTTTTTACAGAATTTTAATATTTTTTAACCCAAAAATTATGTCGAAACTAAATAATGGAATGCTACATATACAAGTTGATAATTAATATTATGTTTTTAAAGTTATATTGTCTTGGGTTTTGGAAGTTTTAAAATATTTACTTCAGAGCACTTTCTCTGAAATAAAATCTTCATGCAGCAATATAATGCTTGTTAAGGAGGAAGAATAGCCCAGGAACTGTACAAGTTACCTTCATAAATAAAGAGGTTTATTATTGTGATTGTTAGTTATGAAACAATGGACATTTATGAAAATCTTACTATTTTATCTTCACCTGGCTAATAATAAGCCAGGAACCTGTTTTTTAAGCTTCCACTGTATTAAATAATTTGTGTGTAATTGTTTTTGTTGCAGTCGTATAATTTCTGGAAGCTCTTAGTGATGAATGATGAACATACAGACAGGAAATATGTGATATTCTTTGTCTTAGGTTGGGGTAAGTAATCCACACAGATTGATCATAAATTAGTTAATAAATACATTAATAATAAATAAATAAATACATTAATAAATAATACATTAATAATTAATTTTAAAAATACATTAATAATAAATAAATAAATAAATTACTGATAAATAAATACATTAATAATGATTAAATTCATTAATAATTATTTAATAAATACATTAATAATTAATAAATAAATACATTAATAATTAATAAATATATTACTAATTAATAAATACATTAATAATTGATAAATAAATAAATGAATACATAAATAAATGTATAAATAATAATTAAGTACATTAATAATTAAGTACATTAATAATAAATTAATTATATTTTTGTTTGTTTGTTTGTTTTTCAGGTCTCCCACTGCTACTGGTTGCTGTGTTCTATGCCATTGTTTACAACGTCTACAAGTTTGTCTATGACTTGCCGGTGGCGTTTATATACGGAGATGTGAATAATAACTCAGAAATGTGTTTCATCACCAACGCATATTCCGTTCTCGGGGGGATCATCATTCCTGTCCTGCTGATGTTGACGGTGACTGGAGTTATCTTTGTGAAAGCGTTTCAGATTCTGCCAGGCTGGCAGGCTTATGATGACATCTACAGAGGCAGATACAACTATAACGGTGGGTGTTTCACTCTTTACTTACAGCTTGTTTAGTCATTTCATAAAATGATGGGTTCTTTAAAAAATCAAATTTGACTGTATAGATCAGTCAAATGATGCAGTATTCCTATCCATAGGTATATGAGATAGGGGGCTGCTGGACAGCTCAGCGGTATGTGCGATAGGTGACAAGTTGGTATGGAAATAGCATGTAGCTTAGTGGTATATGTGGTAGGTCACGGGATGGAAGTAGCATGCGGCCTAATGGTATGTGTGACAGGTCTCATGATGGTATGGAAGTAGCATGCAGCCCAATGGTGTGATATGTCACATGACAGTATGGAAGGAGCATGCAGCCCAATGGTGTGATGAGTCACATGATGGTATGGAAGTAGCCTGCAACCCAGTCGTGTGATAAGTTACATGATGGTATGGAAGTAGCCTGCAGTCCAATGGTGTGATAGGTCACATGATATTATAGAAGTAGCCTGCAGCTTAATGGTGTGATAAGTCACATGATGATATGGAAGTAGCCTACAGCCCAATGATGTCACAAATCACATGATGTAATGGAAGTAGCATGCAGCTCAATGGTGTGATAAGTCACATGATGTAATGGAAGTAGCCTGCAGCTCAATGGTGTGATAAGTCACATGATGTAATGGAAGTAGCATGCAGCTCAGTGGTGTGATAAGTCACATGATGTAATGAAAGTAGCCTGCAGCCCAGTGGTGTGATAGGTCTCATGATGGTATGGAAGTAGCCTGCAGCCCAGTGGTGTGATAGGTCTCATGATGGTATGAAAGTAGCCTGCAGCCCAGTGGTGTGATAGGTCTCATGATGGTATGGAAGTAGCCTGCAGCCCAGTGGTGTGATAGGTCTCATGATGGTATGAAAGTAGCCTGCAGCCCAGTGGTGTGATAGGTCTCATGATGGTATGGAAGTAGCCTGCAGCCCAGTGGTGTGATAAGTCACATGACAATATGTAAGTAGCCTGCAGCCCAGTGGAATGATAAGTCACATAATGTTATGGAAGTAGCCTGCAGCCCAGTGGTGTGAAATGTCACATGATGTAATGGAAGTAGCCTGCAGCTCAGTGGTGTGTTAGGTCACATGATGTTATGAAAACTGCATACAGCCCAGTGGTGTGATAAGTCACAAGATGGTATGGAAGTAGGCTGCAGCCCAATGGTGTGATAAGTCACATGACAGTATGCAGCCCAATGGTGTGATATGTCATATGATGGTATGGACGTAGGCTGCAGCCCAGTGGTGTGATAAGTCACAAGATGGTATGGACGTAGGCTGCAGCCCAGTGGTGTAATAAGTCACAAGATGGTATGGACGTAGGCTGCAGCCCAGTGGTGTGATAAGTCACAAGATGGTATGGACGTAGGCTGCAGCCCAGTGGTGTGATAAGTCATGGGATGAAAAAAAGCATGCAGCTCAGTGGTATGTGTGATAGGTCACATGTTGGTCTGCCTATAGGTTGTATTCACGGTGATATGAAAGTGGTATGCAGCCCAGTGGTGTTTGGACCAGGTCAGGATTTCATTTTATCTATACTCTTCACGTTTGGTCCTATGAGGGAAAACAATCATTTGCACTTGTTTTTTTAAAATACTTCTCACTGTGATTTGATTGTTTTTCAGAGGTGCGCCTAACTCTGTTGTTCTGGCTGGTGATCATTCTAACCTGGCTGTGGGGAGGGCTCCACATGGTGTATGGACAACTCTGGATGCTCATTTTGTTCTGTATATTTAACATACTACAGGTTGGTATTTCGAATGCGAGAATTGATAAAAGCGTGATTTCATTAATTTCTTTTATACTTATTTTCATGCTTCTATCCAATTACGGTTCAAACAGGACAGAAGGTTAGTGTTTAGTAGAGAGAAGTTGGTGTAGTGGTCTTACACCTACCCATTGAGTCTAGGCTGTCTGACCAGGACAGTGGGTTAGTTGTTGGTGGTTAGTGAGAGAGAAGTGGGTGTAGAGGTCTTACACCTACCCATTGAGTCATTAAACTTGCTCTGGGTTGAATCTGTTACAGCTTAAGTTCTATGGCTTAACCACAACACCAATGACTGATCAACAGCATGATAGGTGTTAAAATATCTATATACATATATCTAAAATTGTACTATTATTTTGCAGATATCAGTATCTTGGTGCAAACAAAAAGAACATTTTTAAAACATTGAAACTTAACTCCTGTCAATAGAATTCATTCATGTCTTCAATATTTTTCAGTATCTGAAATATCAGTTAATTATGCTTGAAACACATTTGGACATAAATAAGTATGAAGATAAAATGAATGGATGAACAAACAAATGAATAAATGAATATGTGAAAAATTTAATGAATGGATAGATGGGTGGATGGGTGGATGGATGGATGGATGGATGGATGGATGGATGGATGGATGGATGGATGGATGGGATGGATGGGATGGGGTGGATGAATGAATGGATGGATGGATGGGTGGGTGGGTGGATGGATGGATTTTGGATGGATGGATGGATGGATGGATGGATGTACCTGCTATATATTTTAAAAATTAATTGGTGTTTTTGTTTGTTCTTTCAGGGTTTGCTGGCGCTGATCCTGTATGGTATTATTCGCAATCCGCTGCTGGCCTGTGTGTTTGGGCCCAAGAACGCCAGTTACGCTGTAAGCTCCGATTTTGATAACTTCTTTCCAACCACGAGTAATAACTTCCACTTCCAGGCATCACAAGGGTCCAACGATACTCCAAAAGGATCGAGAGCCTCGCTTCTCAACGAAGTAATTATCACAAACTTTAAATTTAATTTTTTCTTTGGAATTGAAGGGATTTTTTTCTAATAACTTTTAAATGACATTTGTTTTTAGCATGTATATTTTTTCCCGGGTAATTTATGTCTTTTTGAAGATTTTGATTGAAAGTAACCTTAAATTGAAAAAAAAAATTATTGGAAATAAAAGGATTTGTTTTCCCAAATACCTTTCAAGTGAAGTTTTTTAAGCATGTGTATTTGGTCCCTGGAAATTTATCTTATATCTTTATGAAGTTTTTGATTAAAATATTTTTTGATTGACATTATGATGGATTTTCTAATAACCTCGAAAACAAGATTTTATAGCATGACTTTTGTCTGGGTTATTATTGTAGCCTTTAATTAATTTCTTAATTAGAAACATTTAGGTTTGGGTTTTTTAGGTGATATTTTTTCCCTATAATTATTATAACCTTATAATTATGTAATTATTTTCTTGATTGGATACAAATTGGGTTTTCTTTATCTTTCTATAACTTTTGTAACCATTGTTCCTATAAATATTGCAACCTTTAATTAATTTGAATTCTTAATTAAAAAGAAGTAATTATTTTTAGCTTATTTGTCCATGTAGTTATTATTATCTTAAATTAAAAAGTTAAGTTAAAGTTTAAAAAAAACATAATCTAAAAAACCCAACATTAACTGTAGTTGCAACAACATACTATTCTTATTGCAAATGTATGCAGATGTTTTATTCCATGGCTTGCGGTTTCACACCAGTTTTGATAATTGCAGTGTAAATTGCAAATGATTGCTTTTTCCTATGGAGGTAGCTCATTGGTTGAGCAGTCATCTGAGGTGAGGCGGGTTGTTTGATTGGTCTCCTGAATAGACTCCATGGGATTTTGCTTCATAACTGATATACCCAAAAACAAATGTACACGCTGTTCTGCATGGTGGGAAATGCATATAAAAACCCAACCTGCTGCCAATGAGAAAGAGTGGAAAACTTTTAATTTGTGGTGGCAGCTCTTTTGTCCTGTTAATGCTCATTTCTTTTCACATTACCTGTCCTCAAAACAAGTGCACTCCCCCTCCCCCCCCCCCCCCCCCCCCCCCCCTGCTACGGCTAGTAGTCTGGTCCGAACATCCCAACAGCCAATGGGATGGCCTAACCTCTTCTACTGCATACTCCCTCTGGTTCCGGTCACGTGACGCTCCAAGTTTTCTCCAAGGTTTTATGTTCAGGTTGCTGTCTGGAAGGAGCAGATACAACAATTTATGCAGTCTCTTAAAGCTGCCTATCATACTACTTTTTTAAATTCTTTATTGAAAAGGGGCATAATACAAAGTAACATGAAATGCAGAGTATATATTTTTTTGTATTTGAGAATAAATTTAAAACTGTTTTATTTTAGTATAATTTGATTTCATTTGGAATAATTTGGCTTTAATGGGGGAGTAATGTATCCTTAACTTGAGTAATTTGTTAGGTAAAATGTAATTCAACTTCTTATTGTATTATTATAATAAAGATTTCCTGTTTTGGTTGATGGCAAGAATTTCCATGCTTTAGTATTTGTAACATACATTGGTTTTTTTGCTTGTTGATCCCATGCATTTGAGGTTTTCTGCCAAACTGCATTTTGCATATTAATTTTACAGTTTGTTTTAAACTTTAAAAAAAATTTGTTCGTTAGAAATAGGGCCTCCACGAGTCCAAAATGTTGGACTCGAGTACTCGAGGATCAAACTCAACTCAGACCCGAGTACCTGACACTTACACGAGATGATAATAAGTCTAAGGCATAAGTAAAATAGCATTATGCATCTTAATTCCAGTGATGAACATGGATGCCAAATCATACCATTGTATTGCATTTCACATATTCGACTTTTGTTTTCCCTTCATGTCTCGTATCCGTATAATGTAACCGGTGGCAAATATATGGCAAAATGACGTACATTCGACTTTTCTTTTCCCTCCATGCCTCATAACCTTATAATGTAACTGGCTTCCAGCATATGTCAAAATAACGTAAAGAATATAATTAAAGGAGAGTGCTCTTCCTTGCACGGGTACTTGAGTCTTGCTAGTTAGAAATACATTTGGCACAAACAAATGTTAGCTTTTTTTACAAACTCATATTTAATCTATATGTCTTTAAAAGCTGATCACAAATATTATGCCAAATGGGAATAGAAAGGAAAGTGCAATTAGTTTGATATCCAAAAATGAACAAAATAAATGTGGCCACAAATTGTATTTGAATATAATGTCCATCAAATTGAATACAACACCCACCATAGTTGAATTTATTACCCATATGGTCAAAAATATCTTGGTACATATCAAAGTGATACATCCCACTAGAACGCCAAGTGGGACGTAAGATTTCGACGTCACATGATGACGTTATTGATTGGCACTCTACAACCTTATAGTAATGTCAACCAAACGAGTCGAGTGATATCAATGAAGACCCATCATAGGATATTAAACTTGCTACCATTTCGTATCATGTTTGTCCTGAGTGAAATAATGTACAAGGTAATATGTTTTCGATCTCTGCAGTGTGTAAATCGCTTCTACAGCTACTGATTGGCTGGTTTAAAATTTACGTTTGGTTGATTGTTTGCCACGGCCCAGAACTTCAATTTCATTCATATGTTTCCATTCATAAGTCAGATCACGCATACGTTATACGATCTACAAATATTTAGAGAAACATTTTGATGCATTTGTTTCATAAACATGAAATGGTATATTTTAATAATCGTCGGCTTGAGATCTAAGTAGCATAGAAAAATAATTATTTACTAATGCAACCACAGTTGTATCATTTTGTATCGTAAACATTTGGCTCTAACAAGAATGTTGTTATGCCACGATGTCACTTACTGTACATTACATGATGGCTTTGTTGTAGACATAAACAATAACTTACGAGTTAAAGGAATTACGGATTATCTATCCACAACAGATAATCCGTAATTCCAAGTATCGAGTGGGTTATTGT
The DNA here is from genome assembly GCF_016097555.1 of Gigantopelta aegis. Classification (NCBI taxonomy): domain Eukaryota; kingdom Metazoa; phylum Mollusca; class Gastropoda; order Neomphalida; family Peltospiridae; genus Gigantopelta; species Gigantopelta aegis. Next base: position 47,552,166 of record NC_054700.1, read on the forward strand.
ATTTATTACCCATAGTGTAAATAGTTTAGAAACTTAAACTTTAAACTTCTTTCATGACACAAACTATAAAATATACAAGATGTGAAAGTCTGCTGAAACTGATGACATCACGAAAGAAAAGCAACGAGAGACTTGACAGTCGAGGAAGCCGACGACATTACCAAACTAACGTCATGACATCAGAGAAAGATAGAAAATATATTCACCCGCATCTCACTGCCCATAATGGAAAGAAATGTTTATATTAAAAAGAGAATAACCATCTCGCTATGAGGACTTACAAATTATCTGTCTCTTGTGAATGAATGTTGTAAAACCCTCGCCAAAGGCTTGGGTTTACAAGATTCCTTCACTCAGGAACAGATAATTCATAATTCCTTGTAACTCTTTAATTATTCTCTAAATAATACTCACCATTCAAACAGAAATGATCCAGAATATGTAGCACTCGAGTGGTATAAATCTTGCGCACTATAATAGGGATGCGATAAATAACATGGGGAAACAACTGGTATGTGGTTCTGTATTTATTACATACAACCTTTTTATATTATGAGTAATAAACGTTTAATTAAATAACACAACTTTATATTATAAATTTTGAATTTTATGGAATTGACAGAATGCTGAGCATCCTGGCTAAGGACATGACGTCATTCGAGTAAACATGTACTATGCATGCAAGATTTTTATACTACACATGTTCAATAAAATATTTTTTATTGCATGGTCAGAATTGACTTTATTTTACTATAGTAAGATTAACTGGGTATGTAATAAACATTTTTTGTTTTCAGAGTTGGGAGCGAGACTCTGTGGGTCAGCACAGTCAGATGACCGTGAAGCGCGCTCTCCCGTCACAAGTGTACATCGACCCACCAGTGGCGTACATCACACCGCCGTCGCACAATGATGTCGACGACAAAGACTTTGACGAGATTCTCTATGCTCTGAAAGCGGGAGGAAGCTTCGCTCCCAGCGAGGTTTCTCATAACGTTGATGATGACAATTTGTCGGAGCTCTCTGTTCGTTTGGAGGGATTTCAAACAAAGAAAATAGAAATTACAGACACTCATTTGTAGTGTTTATTCTGGGATTTAAAAATCCACATTTTCGATGTCATTCAGTATGCAATTTTCACAAAGACTACTACTTACTTTTTATTGACATAACATAATGCATTTGTATCAAGTCATTTGATGATTTAATTTTTATACTTGTCACTTGCCAACATTTTTATTAGCCATACCCATAAGCATGGGTGGAGGGTAGGGGTTCATGACAGAGTAACCCACTAACCTTCTATTTGCAGACTTAAAGTTCTGTCAGTTTTGGAGTCTTCTGAGATTGTGTGATGTATATTATTAAACATTATATTTAGAATGCAGAGATGGATATTGTTTTATCATTTATTTTTTGTTAATGTTTATTTAGCCTAATACTTAATTCTGTGTATTAGTAAACGTTTTTGCCGATACTTGCCGAAGGCGGTACAATTCATCAGTAAGCTGTAGTTTTACCTTCTAAGATGACCTATTTTGCAAACCAGTATGGTTGTCATGTATATAGTTTGTCATTCTCAAAGAATTGTGCTATTTTATTTGCAGTTCAAATCATTGCTTAAACAGTTTTATTATATCTTGTAAGTATGCATCAATGTTCTTGTCATTTGTATTTTGGAAAATCATCATTACCATTAAATAGGGAATTTGCATTCCTTAATATTTGGGGGGGGGGGGGGGAAATCTAATTTAGTGCCAGGGTCCTCGTCCAAGATGCAGTGGGGCATAGGATCAATTGCACTTGGTGGACCAAATCTTTTACCCCCATCCCAACCAGTATTCCACAACTGGTATATCAAAGGTTGTGGTATGTGCTGTCCTGTCTGTGGGAACGTGCATATAAAAGGTCTCTTGCTGTTATTCGGTAGCAGCCTATATATCATGTTTCCTCTCACAAACTAGCACAAGTATCGAATAACTGTTGCATACCAAGTAACTAATTGAAAATATGCCGAGGTGTTGGTGAATAAACATTCCTTTTCTTTCCTTTCATTAAAGTTAAATGTCTGTATCTTTAGAAAAGTTCATCACTACCACTAATTTCATGACCAATTCAGGACAGATTTCATTGTCAATAATAATAGTCCATAACTATTACTAAAACATTCATGACTATCACTAAGAAAGGTTTAGGACTCGCCAAGAAAGGTTCATGACTCGCTAAGAAAGGTTCCAGAGTAATCGCTAAAAACTATCATTAAGAAAGGTTCATGACTCACTAAGAAACATTTACGACTATCACTAAGAAAGGTTTACAACTCATCAAGAAAGGTTTACGACTCGCAAAGAAAGGTTCAAGACTATCACAAAGAAAGATTCCTGACTAATCGCTAAAAACTATCATTAAGAAAGGTTCATGACTATCACTAAAAAAGGTTTACGACTGTCTCCAGATCATTTCTTTGTCTGTAGTCTGAATTATTCATAATAGTTAATATCAGTTTGAAAAACATTTATGTCTGTTAGATTAGTTCATGTCAATGAACATGGGGCCACAGTTGTTTTACAAATTATGTCAAAATCATGCTCATGTAACCCACCCACACACAAACACATGTACATTATCATTTCCCCAAGTATTCTTTTAATGAATTTATCAACTAAATACTCCATGTATGAATACGTTTTCAGTACCAAAATTTATGAGTCTATACACTATTGGTATGCATGTTGATAAATACATTATTGTATATACTATAGGCACCTACATGTATATATACGTTATTGTCAAGTATATTTATAAACATATTATAGTTACGAATACATTATACCACAGCTTGTCCATTAATTTATTGTCTTGTTAAACTTACATTTTGAGAACTATTTGGCTCATTGTGGCCATACTTCATGTCTATGCAAAAATATTGTGTTCAGAGTATTTAATGTGCGTTTGCTTCCATTCACCACCATTTTATTTTTACCCGTGCAATATATTAAAATTATCATTCTTTCATGTTTGTTGATGTGCTCTTTCTTATGTGGGGTGGGATGTAGAGCACAGATTTATTAATCATTGGAATTAATGTTTAACATTACGATATCAATCATCGGCTATTGGACGTCAGACATTTAGTAATTTTGACAAAGTCCAAGAGAAAACCTGCTACATTTTTCCATTAACGCAAGGGATCTTTTATATATGCATTGTTCAGCTGCAGTATGGGCACCATGGTTATCCAGTCTTTTTCATATGCATGTGTCATGTCGAAAATTATACACATGGAAACCAACTCTACATGATGATGTGTAACTTTTATATCGCTCTACAGAGCTGTGCTCATCAGGATAGAAATTGTCATTCTACTGATTCACATTATGCGAACCAAACTAAATATATGTCGTCATACAGCATCATACAGCTTTAAAACTCATATTGACTGGATGCAGCACGTGTGTGGTCTGGTTAAAAAACAAGAGCGAAGAAATACATTTCTTACAATCAGAGCGTCTTGAGACGGAATGTGTGCAATGCACGAGTCTACAAAGCGCATGCAGCCAGCCGCAATATCATAATCTTATATGACCAAAACACAAGCCGCAGATGCAAAACACATGCATGCGCCGTATCTAGTCTGTTTTAGTCTTTAGAGGCTACCATAATGCCGCAAACGCACCAGCCAGAACACACGCATGCACCGTATCCAGTCTGTTTTAGTCTTTAGAGGCTACCATAATGCCCAAAACACAACAGCCAGAATACACATGCACCTTATCCACTCTCTTTTGTCTTTAGAGGCTACCATAATGCCCGAAATGCAACAGCCAGAACACACGCATGCGCCATATCCAGTCTGTTTTGGTCTTTAGAGGCTACCATAATGCCCAAAACACAACAGCCAGAATACACATGCGCCTTATCCACTCTCTTTTGTCTTTAGAGGCTACCATAATGCCCGAAATGCAACAGCCAGAACACACGCATGCGCAGTATCCAGTCTGTTTTAGTCTTGAGAGGCTACCATAATGCCGCAAACGCACCAGCCAGAACACACGCATGCACCGTATCCAGTCTGTTTTAGTCTTTAGAGGCTACCATAATGCCGCAAACGCACCAGCCAGAACACACGCATGCGCAGTATCCAGTCTGTTTTAGTCTTTAGAGGCTACCATAATGCCCCAAACGCACCAGCCAGAACACACGCATGCACCGTATCCAGTCTGTTTTAGTCTTTAGAGGCTACCATAATGCCCAAAACACAACAGCCAGAATACACATGCGCCTTATCCACTCTCATTTGTCTTTAGAGGCTACCATAATGCCCGAAATGCAACAGCCAGAACACACGCATGCGCAGTATCCAGTCTGTTTTAGTCTTGAGAGGCTACCATAATGCCCCAAACGCAACAGCCAGAACACACGCATGCGCAGTGTTCAGTCTGTTTTAGTCTTGAGAGGCTATCATAATGCCCCAAACGCACCAGCCAGAACACACGCATGTGCAGTATCCAGTCTGTTTTAGTCTTGAGGCTACCATAATGCCCCAAACGCACCAGCCAGAACACACGCGTGCGCAGTATCCAGTCTGTTTTAATCTTTAGAGGCTACCATAATGCCCAAAACACACCAGCCAGAACACACCCGTGTGCAGTATCCAGTCTGTTTTAGTCTTTAGAGGCTATCATAATGCCCAAAACACAACAGCCAGAACACACGCATGTGCCGTATATTCATTCTTATATGAAGCTACCATAATATAGGTAGGAAAAAGAGAAGACACTTGTGAAGATTGCCTAAATGTTTTATTTTTTAATAGGCATATTTCGACCAGATCCAACTGGCTGTACTAACAAGAGCCTACATCAGATGTAGTTTTTAACAACAAAATAAATGTAAGATACGTGTTATGTTGATATGACTGTAAGAATCACTTGGTGTCAAACGAAAACACTTGATTCAAGGCATTAAAAACTAAGTAACATTTTTACCAGCTGAAACTTACAAACAAATATTTACCCCCTCCCAACCCCCCAAAAAACCCCACCCCAACAACAAACACCATCAGTTTAAAAATGCTTTTGTTCTATGTATTAAATTGTTAAAAATAGTTTGATCTAAAAGAGATGCATTCAGACTGAAATTCTACAACAGCCTGAAAATTTGTCAAAATGTAATAGCTGCTTTTGAACACATTTGGTACGACTGAACATGAGTGAATACAATCGAAGCAACAGATGCGTGAACAACCAAAAGGATCCAAACAGATGTGGTATTCTTATATATGCACAAAAACGAGATATTAATAAGACCAATATAAAACATCCTGGGTAAAACTTTGTACAATTGTGTCCTTAGGAGAAAACGAAGAAGAGGGGGGGGAAAAACAACACATCTTGTATTAAGACACTAATTTCTACTCTAGCGAAAATACTTTTCATATTATATGATTAATGTTAATAGCATCAAAATGTACAGGAAATGGATACAAATATATACAATAAGAGTATTATATACTCGATACATACATACATACATACATACAATAAAGCTGACATCACTTATTACAAATTGCATTCAAAAAGTAACATTGCATGGACTAAAATTGATGTTGCACTTGATTTGTGAAATTTACACATAGGAACATGTCATTAAATTTATTCTATGATTTTCTATCTTTAACATTGTTTCTACAAGGTAAAAACTAAAATACATCATTCATGATTACTACAACCTTTTTTTGTTACAGCAATTTTTTTTAATTAAAAATCCTAATATATTCACTATGATCTGACATTTTTTTTCACAAATGTTCTGCACAACTAACTTTTCAAACTGAATTAATCCATCTACATTTCCATACAAGAGTTCTGGTTACATTAACTCCATCCGCTTATGAAAAATATGCAGTTAGCACTACTCAGCAGTCTATACAACACACTGCACAGTGAAGTGTTGTTTAGAGACTGCTCAAGGGTAATTCTCATTATGCGATTACTCACACCGACTTGTCGCATACCATCAAATTGCACTGCGAGAACACTTAAATTGGAACGACATTAGTGTTATACGACAAGTCGATTAGAACATGTCCTACGTCTCTGAACAATAAATATGCAACAAATCGCATAATGAGAATGCTGCTTTATTTAACACTCAGCTTGTACAATGCATCCAAAATGCAATTTTGAATGTGAAAAATGTTAAACTATGAATTCTGGAATAAAACATTTCTCTGTGGAAGGGGAACCTGAAGAAAGAAACTTCCAGAAAAAAAAAAAAAAAAAAAATATATATATATATAAAAAAGTCAGAAAAAAACAGAGAGAAAAAAAAAAAGACAACACTATTTGTAATGAGCGAGTTCAGTTTTACATGGGTTAGCCACAGAATCATATTCTCCACCCATTATGACAGTTGAATTAAGTTAAGCTCACAGCTGTGTTATGTACAGACGATGCCGGCTCATGAGATACGAATCGAACATGAGAGCAACAGAATGACGATGACAACAAGCGGCACACAAATTTGAGACCAATACACATAGGGACAACAACACATGGAGGAACTACCTCATCTTGCATAGATTTCATCAGTCATTGTGAACAGTGGCGACAGTCATGCTGTAAGTTCTAGGACACACACACACACACACAAAACACAAAACTCGAACTCGCACCACTTCTCACACACACACACCACAAAACTCATACTCACAGCATCACTCGCACATCACACACACACCTCTTGATTAATGTAAGACACTCGTACACAAGTATAAATGTCAACTAGACCGAAAATAAACATCCTCGCCACATAAAACAAAATTCAAATGTGGTTTATTTAATAATAAACATTAAAAAGCAACTCTCCTAACACTGTAACCTCCTTAAGCTATGGCTGATGTAGGATCTAGAGTAAATAAAAATTTTGTTCAACATTTCTACAGACACTTTTTAAGTATCTTATATGGAACGTACCCTTATTGATAAAAAAAATAATGCTCCAATGGTACATCTTATTAAAGAGGCGTTCTCATTACGTGATTAGTCGTACAGACTTGTCGCATGCGATCGAATTGTACCGTGAGAACACCTAAATCAGAACAACTTTAGTCTTGTACGACAAGTCGTGTCGGAATCGTACCGATTAGAACTTGTTCTATTTCTCATGACAAATCATAAGCTCTCAGCCAATCAAATCACATTAAAGTACAACCATTTAGTTTTGTCATTTCCGTGTTTTTTCCTTTGCTTATAAACATGTCAAAATGTCCGGATTTCATAGGTCCATAAAATCTATTATTGTCCAGATGTGGTCAATAATTACATAATGCCTGAAGTAAATTGTCAACATTCGTGTTTTCTTTATTTCAGTTAAAATTTATAGGCACTTAAATTTCCCGCAAAATATTTTAAACTGATGAGATTTGTTTGACATCATCAAATCTTATGACGTAAAGTCCTCCCACACGCGATTTGAGTCGCTACGACAAATCGCATGTAACAAGTCAATGCGACTAATCGCATAATGAGAAAACCGCTTAAGCAAGCTACAGCACACAATGTTTTTACATCTGCTTTAGATTGGCATCATTTCAGCATTTGAGAAACAAATTGCAAACAAGAATATGCTGCCATGCCGTATACTACTTCATTGTTTGGTTAAGCATAAATATAACTTCCACCGTAAACTGACATCAAGGATTAGTGTAAAAAATAAAAATGTAAAAATTTATCTCGTGTCTTGTTTTACTTTGTAACCAATTAAAGTTAACAAGATATGTTAAAACTGTACAAATAACAAAGAAATGTAATATTTCATATAAAGCAACATGTTAAAACATTGCACTTGCCATAAAAAAAAGAAAGAAAAAAAAAGGAATAAGTTATACACAAGTTACTCTTTGGTCACCCTATTTACGCTATAACATGTAAACTGTGAAAATATAAAACTGCAACAGAATGCTCAGAAAGAATTTAAACAGCAAATCTGTCTAACCAATTTGTACAGCATTGGCCTTCCGAGATTTATCAGACATTGTACAAAGTTAAATAGATTTCTGTTCAAAAGAACACTTTTAAGTTAAAAACAATTATTCAAGTGTCATCACTTGCTACTATTACACCCCCATCCCTATGGAAACTGAAAATTAATTCATATAAATATAGAAATGTATAGAAACCTAAAATATGTCTGAAGTTTTAAAAAGAATAATTTATTTAAAAGCAATGAACACACCATTTAAAACAGGAAGATATAAGTAAACTGTATTTTCAAAAACGTTTTTGAAGAACACAATATAGTGAATTTAAATAAAATGAACTTGGTTTCCATTATTGGCTGGAAAATACCCTTTAAAAATTGTGTACAAAGATAATAAAATCAAAACATCAATAAATAATAATTAAAAAATCAAAAAAAATCAACAAACTACATGAGGTTCACTCTGTAGTCTTAAAAACTATATAAACAATCAGATTGTTATTTATGTAGTAACATTCTAGAAGTATAGCTCTTTTCATCTGAACACGGTAGAATTCAATATTCCCATTATTTTAGTGTAATGTACTGTATTTTTGAAGTATTACAGCTGAAAATCCAGTTCATTCTAACAAAATTATTTCTCTAAAAGTATAACAATACTTTGATGACAATGCTACTCCTGAAAAAGAGGTCCAGCTAAACTATCTAAAGATTAATATTAAGATTCAGATAAATATAACGATCATTTAAAATGCATTGTTTTTATAAAGTTGTATTTCTTCTCCTGTTGGTTATCAATAAATAAATACAGATAATTACAGCATAATATGGTTGTATAACTTCACAAATTGGCTTCACAACACTATCAAAAACAATGAGAGAGATTGCAGAACAGTTATTTTGTTCATCCTAGTAACAATCTCGGTACCATAGCAATAATGGATCATATTTCATTCTGTTTTTAAAAAACCTTTTTAATGACCTATAAATGATATAGGTTTTCTTTAGAAGTTTTTAAGAAAATCTAAAATTCATCATATTTGTTTTTGTAATATAGCAATAATGGACCACATTTTTAACATCACGTACAGTAAATGATATCGGTTTCATCAAGAAGTTTTAAAGAAAATCTAGTGGTCAGCATATTAATTTTTTGCAATATAGCAAACCTACTGAATCTGATTATTATTGGCAGTTTATTTTAAACATTGCTTTCAACAGATATATTTTAAATGATACAAAAACAGAATGTTAGTGTCAGTTTTTCTTATAGTTTTTAAGGAGAGAACTGCTTGACCAGCTTTTCCCTCCACAAAACCTTTCCCGTCTTGGCAGCCCTTTACGTTAACTTTTCCACCTAAGAGCCAGATGGCACATACTTCTATTTTTTATATAGATGTATGAAATGTTTTAGTTGCCAAGTGAAAAAAAAGAAGGTCACATGTGCGACCAAATCGGTGGCAATGTAGGGGCTGCTCGGACAAAGTAGCTGGCAATGTTCAGAACATACACCTAAGACAGGCATGTGCTACAACAGCTTGTTCTGAATGTATACATAAAACCAACTGACTTGACCTGACCAGCATCAAGTTTAATGGTCATGGTAATACAGAAAGATACTGAATTTGCTATTAAGACATACAAAAACCCAACCTAACCCCACCACTTAATAATAATAAACTAGTAGTTTTTTTGGTAACAAAACTTTTTTTGACTCAAGACAGTTTACGTTACAGTGTTTTAATTTCTAGGTTTACTTGAGCCAAGATCACATCAGACAATGCGACTCAACTGGATGGGTGCGTTATGAACCACAAACTGTTAAAACTATACATGTTCGGTCTTATCAAATGCTGACAGCCCGACCAAATATCGGTCCTAAATGAGTGTTTTTTCAATACACAATGTGACAGTTGAGTTGAGCGGAGTTGCGTCGCATAGTATAATGTGATCTAGGCTTAACAAATCAGTTTTGTGAATAACACTCCTTAAAGCTCAATGTATGCATGCATGTGCACGGGTATATCTTTATACATGCTCACTGTTCATGTGATTCCTATTAGAAGACTGTTGTTTCTTTCACTCAAATCTTTTTTCTTCTTTTCTTTTTAAATGAAAGCAAATAATTATATGATCACTGCTTAAATTTCCCCATATATCTAGTATTCTAGCCGCTAGCATATAAATTATAAACAGCTCTTTGACACATCAAACTGTCAAAATTGAATCGGATCACACAATAGGTATTGGAGTAAAACAAAATATAGAAACATACTATTGGTAGTATTGTGAATTAGTAATGTAATGTACTAATGTGTGGAACATGCTGTGTGAAATGATTGGTATTACAGTAGATTGGTATTTATACCAAAATTAACAACAACAAAATCTGCGTATTGTCTTCTTACAATAGACAACTTTAGGTTGAATTTTTATCATGAAGATTTTTCCAAGATGAACAACAAAAAACCACAACCATACCATCTAATAACAGAACAAGACAAGATCAGAAATAATTTACTATCAGGCTTTTTTTGTAAACTTTTAGTAACCATCACAAAAGAAAGGTTATCATTTAAACATGCTAATGACTGATTTTGCTTTTAGAATTTAAACAATCAACAAGTGTATTATATTTTTAATGTGATCTTGAAACTAATTTTGTTCTGCAAGACACTAATTTTGTTCTGCAAGATATCTTCACAGCAGTGATTAATGAACACTTAAAACTCACAAATTCAATTGCATCCAGTTGAGTATTATTAAATTGCAAAAGCTTTGCTCTGTAATAAATTAACAAACGTAAAATTGTTTCAACGAATAATTTTGTTTCATTTACTTCATTGTTTACCCTAACTGAACTAGTCCATCTTTAGTCTTATCTGACCTCTATAATACTAGGATAAAATATATGGATGTAAATTTTGGGGTATTCATCACAAACTGTAACAAAGTGAACAAATAAAGCTGGTAAAAATGTCACAACCAAATATTACAAGTATATTATGCATATTTCTACCATCTGTTTCAGTTTAATTTCACTATTTTTCTTAACGAGTTATATAAATGTTCTTGCAAAAGACCCACAACTTAACAGTAAATTATTTTAATAATTACTTCAAGGGTAAAACAAAAACCCACATACATATCTTCAATGTGCAGAACAAAATCTGTAAAAAACTATTTAAGTTTCATATTGGATAAATGTTTACTGCCCTAATTATTTTGTTCACTCTTTCAGCTTGAATGTTAATAAACATCAACAAAACTTCAATGTACTGTCAATTTTTAATTTTGTTTTTAAAAAAAAACAATAACAGATACCAACAAATGAAAACAGCACTTAACGTAAAACTAAACACTTGTTTTAAAGCACCATATGCAGTTTGCTATAATGAATCTGTAAGCAAGCCATTTTTCTCTTTTTCTTTGTCATTTAAAGGAACTGAGCAAAACTCAAATACTGTCCGGTTCTCCTGCTTAATCAAATATGATTTACAAAATGTTAGTAATCAAGAAAACAATATATATATATGTATATTCACAAATTTTTATGAGAACACATCTTAAATTTCATTTTTGTTGTTTTTTTAAACCATACAAGTGTATATTTTGAAGTAAGTACTAATATATCTCCATGGAGGTAACAGACTTCAATGGCACAATTTCACAGCACTAAATCCATGGCAGTCATCACAGGTTATGACTGCATACAGACACGAACAAGCGCGTGTTCTGTCTTCAGAAGTGTGTCAGCGTTTTCTTTCTTGGACGTTTTCCTGAGCCCTCTTCAAGTAAGTAGGAAATGTCAATCTTTTGTTTGCCAGGAATATTTGCAAGCATTTTAAGTAGAATCTTGTTCAAATGGTCTCTTTTCTCCTTTTTCTGCACAAAATAAAAATGACAAAAGGAATTACATTAGGTCTACATAACATCACTGCATAAAGAGAGAGAAAAAGAGACCTCTCTTAGCCATTTACACTGACATTATTATTAAAAATATTCTGGGTGGGTTTAAAATGATTTTAATTACCAGTATGATAGTGGGACAACACTATTTAAATTTGGATTTAAGGGGCTTCCACTGTGTGCCAAATCCTACCAGCAGTGGTTCAGGAAGATGCCTTATTAGGCAACATACACAAAGTTAAAAACATATTTTAAGTTATTGATTTGTTCAACATTTTAAAACCAAAAACAGAAATGGAAAATATATTTCTAGTCCTCCGAAACCTGTTCATAATTTTAACATCCAATGACTTCTTTTTATTTGCACTCAACATAAGACTTAAATTCATTTCAAATATATTTTAGGTTAAAAATATAAATTACTCACTACATACTGCATTTAACTGTTATATTTTATTGATATACAAAAATCTTTCTGAAAATGGACATTGTCCATTGGATTTGTGATTATATTTTTTAAACTCGCATGTAAAAAGATTACTTGTATTTGTAGAGTTGACTAGTACTTTCTGCACCCCTTCTCAACAATCAAACATTTATGAATGAAAATTTAAAAGTGAATTATTTGCATGTTTTATTATAAATTAATATCCCAACTATCACCAACCTTCTCTTCGCGCACTTTGATTAAAGGCAAGTCTTCTTCAGATTCTGTGTCAGAATTTTCGTCGATACATTCCGTTTTGTCTGTCTGGTCGTTTTTCTCGGGTCTGCCAGGTCGAACAGTCTTCTCACTGTGACCTTCATCTTTCTTTGTTCCTTGACCAGAACTGCTATCAGACTGGTGTTTCTCATGCGGTCCTCTTCGCTTGGTGATATACTGTTCTGGGACTACATGTGGCTGAAAAAGGTAAAATAAGATTTGCATATAATAATGCTAAAAGGCAAAATAAATAAATAAATAAATACTGTAAATCATGAAATTAATGCGTCATGATATTATTGCGTCCGTACATGAGTGAACAAAAATGCATATTTTTATTAATGCGTCGGGCAAAAGTCCACATCACATAAAAACCACAGTTGTGTTCTTATTATATTGTTTGGGCTTCATCTTTCATGTTAAAAGAAGTCAGTAGTTGTTTTGACAGCTGAGCTACTACATAATCTGAAGCTAATCGCATGGCGGGTCGACCAGGAAGCCCTAATTACTTAAAGTAGTGTAATTAGTATAACTAAACCTTATTGTTACGGGTATGCCTCGCACTTTTGTGTGGTGATTGCTTCTAATTAATCCACCAGTAGGAATAAAAGGTAAACGGGTCGCTATTGCAGGGCACAATATTTCACGCGAATGCAGACGCATTATTCTAACAAATGTTTTAGACTGATTTTATACACTTGATGCGCAGCACAGGAATAGACGTTAACAAATGCGATATATTGCAACAGTGACAACTTGCGACCAGTCTAACTTAAAATGCCATGTATAGAGTTGAGCCAAATGGTTTGAAGAAATATGCACAGATTGCTGGTTGCGGTTATATAATTTTTAAAGGAATATATTTAGTAATAAAATTTGTTGATGATAATTTTACAAATGTTCAAAACAGTTTAAATGTATACAGTAATCCAGAAGTGTAAGAAAATTTGAAAAATACTCACATCGCAAAATGAACTTTTTAAAAACAAAACATTTGGAACATCACTGTGTTATATAACCGCTATGATATTCCAGGAAAGTGAAAATAGAATGGCAACATCAAAATGAAAGAAAGATTCTTGAAGTATTCACAAAACGACATTTAACAAAAATTGTTTTTGTATTTTGTTTCATCTTTATATTATAAAAGTTTTATTTTATTTAGAAGTATTATAGTAAAATCCTGCACATTTTTTGTATTGGGAATGAGACTAAACAAAATGCGTCAAGTTATTATTGCGTCAATGTGTTCGCCGCATTTTTCGCATTAATTACTTGCTCGCATTAATTACTTGCTCGCATTAATTTCATGATTTACAGTATTAACAATTTGCTAAAATGGAGAAAAGAATGAAAAAAAAAGAAGCAAAAAGTTGAACCTGTTAAGACATTGAACAGCTGTTAATAAGAACAATATGTTAGCAGGTCATTAAAAAAAGTCTTTCCTTGCAGGTAGATGTGAATTTTCTAATACATAATTTTTTTACAGTTGCTCCATTTGGTTGTAGATGGAAGTTTTTTCTTATAGCTATTAAAATATATCTGTCCGAGAATACAAGGGTTTAAGCTGTTGTTTGCCAAATGCAATTTAAAACTGAATTTCATGAATATGTCATTACCAATTTGCCAAAAAGCTAATTAAAAAGCCATGTGTCGTTTATATGTGTATAGCCATTTTAAAAAAGACTTCTGTTTAGCTGTTACTTGAATCAGACTACAGATTTTCTGATCAAATTCGCCAAATTGCTTTTTAATATTTTGGCTACCAACTTAAATCCGAGGACAAACAATGCTGAAAAACCAATATAAAACAATTCCTTTTCCCAAATAAATTATTAAAAAAATATTGCTTGTTATTATATACAATTTTAAACATTCTTAAGTTAATCATCTGTATATCACTAACGTGCATGAAGGTATTCTAACGACTATTACTTCAAAATGTTATAATTTATCACCTGCATTTACACTAAAAGAAATTTTAGATGACATTTTGGTTATTTTAAATATCAATATTTTAGCTCATACATACCAGATAATTTCTCTTTGGAACCAGTTTTTGCTCATATCTCTCAAAACAGTAACTTTTTGTGTTGATGGGATACCTGAAATATTTAAAAAAAAATATTTTAACATACTGTGTTTAATGACAGTTTTATATATTAAAATCAAAACAACATTAAAAAAACATTTTGGCCCTCTCTGTAAATATTAATCTGTTGTTATAATGTTGTTACCAAGTTAGAAATAATGCTGATTGTGTAAAATGGTGATATTTAAAGTTTGTTTTGTTTTAACGACACAACTAGAGCACATTAATTATCATTAGCTAATGGATGTCAAACACTTGGCAATTCTGACATGTAATCAATCATTAGAGGAAACACACTACATTTTTCTAATGCAGCAAGCGATTTTTATGCACTTTCCCAGACAGTAAAGCACATTTGACCAGTTGTGGTGCAATCAGCTGAATGGATCCACCGAAGAAGGAAATGTTTTATTTAACGACACACTCAACACATTTTATTTAAGGTTATATGGCGTCAGACATATGGTTACGGACCACACAGATACTGAGAGAGGAAACCCGCCGTCGCCACTTCATGGGCTACTCTTTTTTCGATTAGCAGCAAGGGATCTTTTATATGCACCATCCCACAGACAGGATAGTACATACCATGGCCTTTGTTACACCAATTGTGGAGCACAGGCTGGAACGAGAAATAGCCCAATGGGCCCATCGATGGGGATCGATGCTAGACCGACCGCACATCAAGCGAACGCTTTACCACTGGACTACGTCTCGCCTGGATCCACCGAGGTTGTTCGATCCAGCAATGCAATCACCTCAGGCGAGCGCTCAACCTACTGAGTTAAATCCCACCAGGCAAAGATAAAACTCTGTATTCTCTCTTCAGAAGGTTAACACACATAAATAACATCAACCAGGGTATCTTTTATTGTCTAGGTCATAAAGTGCTAAACTTGGTAGTTATTATTTTTGCTTTACTTCAGTTAGGAGCAGGCAGGTATTCCAGAATTGAACATGGACCCCTCCCCCCCCCTCCCCCCTTCCCCCCACAGACAGTCCGTCTCCTCCCAATGGTTAATATATAAATACAGGGCTCTGAAACTTGCAAGAACAATAATTTTGTTCAGGCATTGCTTGCACAAACCTAATTTTACATAACCTGTTATTTGTTGCACAAAATTTAGGGTACCATTTACATGGATATTACAGGTTAACAAAAAAGGAAATGGGTTATCCAAATTTATTTTTGCATAAATGTGTTATGCTTATGTTCAGTGCTCAAAGACTTGAAATAACTATAAAACAAATATTTATACACAAACCTGTGTCTAGCAATCTTGAAGAAAAGGTGAGCGGTTTTATCAACTCTGTATTCGCAGATGTAACAATCTTGTGGCTTCATGTTCTTGGGCCGTCCCTTGCAGTACGTGTACAGATCCATGACACAGGCCAGCCCAACTATCGCCTCAAGGGGAATTATCTCAAATGACGGAGAGCGGAATACCTGCAACATTATGTCAAATTTACTATCAGTAGTAATTCATGACATCTTACATATTATTACCAAAAAAGTAAGGCTTATGAATTGATCATCCCAGACAATAGTTATTACAAAATTATTTCCAACAGAGTTGACAGTGTCACAACAAATACCAGTATAAAAATAAAAATCAATTTAAACTTAAATGCAGCTGTTCAATGTAAAAGCAATAACAATGTTGGCCACCAGTAATGCTAAACGTATGTTATGTTACAAGTTGGACATGATCATTTTAAATTATTATTTATAAATTCCCCTTGATGACATCCTATTTCCAACATACCTCATTGGGAAAAAACTTCCGAGATGGTTCATGAAATGTTTCATGAGGTCGGAGGTAGGCATGACCCAGAGCATACTTTTCTTTGCTGTGAAAACAAAACAGTAAAAGAAAATAATTAAATACAAGAGTAAATAATAGTAAAAGAAAATCATAAACAACAAGTTAAAACAATCATTCTGAGTAGTTATATATATACATATATTAAAAAAAAATTAAATTATTTAAAGACGCACTCAACACATTTTATTAATGGTTATATGGCGTCAGACATATGGTTAAGGACAACACAGATTTTCAGCGAGGAAACTCGGCGTCGCCAGTTCATGGGCTACTCTTTTCAATTAGCAGCAAGGGATCTTTTATATGCACCATCCCAGACAGGGTAGTACATACCACGGCCTTTGAGATACCAGTCGTGGTGCACTGACTGGAATGAGAAATAGCCCAATGGGTCCACCGATGGCAATACATGTCCCCAACCGTATCCAACAAACATTCACATCTCCAAGTTCAAGGGCCATAATAAAGCTATACACCAAATTTACAAAGAATTCCAGTCCAAAGATTGTGATCGATCATATGATGCACCGAGCTTCAGATGAGCAGTCTGCCACTGAGCTACATCCCATCCCTAAAATGTACATAACTCCCCTAAAATGTTCCTTATTAAACACATACTCTTTGTTCATCCACAGCTCCTCTATTCTGAAGATGTCCAGTTTGTCAGGACTGACGGTCGACATCAGTCTATACGAGGTGCGGACCGGGATTCCTTTAGAACTCTGCTTGTAGTCGCGCATGATGTACACACACTCGCCCACAGCGATCTGCATGTCGTCTCGCATCAGTGTCATGTAGTACGTGCAGTCGGGTTCTCCGTCATCGGGTTGTGGCACCAGAATTATTTCCTGGAAAGAAATGAAATATGTAACAATAAAGCACTTGATTCTAAAGGGAGGAAAATCCCCCTAGAAAAACCCTTACAAAAAAAAAAGGGGGGAAAAAAAAAAAAAAAAAAAAAAAGAAGAAGAAAAAAAAAAGACAAATACAATTCATAAATTACCTATGAGACAACAACTTCTCTAAAACAAAACGACAACTATTTCACATAAGTTTAATTTTCTACACAGTAAGTTTTATAAGCAAGAGATGAAGCAAAACAGGTAGTATGCATATATCACTGCATTAATTATAAATATTTTTAAAAATTGATGTCCAAGCAAATGAACCATTTTAAACATATACAGTTACTTCAATTATTCATTAGAAAAACAAAAAGATCAAGCCATTAATGTCTTATTATGTCTATAAGAGTTTCATCTTGCATTATGTTTAGACTCTTGTAGTACTCTGAATAACGAGTTGATACAACACAACATTACCTTGTCATAATGCCTGGGTTCACACTGGTCACAGAGGTAGTGTTCCACATCACCCCCAACACCCACACAGTCACAGTGCTGCCAGATCTACAAGTACATCAATACCATGCCAATTAATTTCTTATTAGCAGATTCATCAGCAATGTCTATAGCTGATACTGTAGGCTTATTTGTTAGAAATAATTCAGCAAATAAGCAAAAGGTCATAATCTTGCAGCAACAAATAACCAAAAAAGATGAGAATTTGTAAATTAATTTCAACAGATTCTTCCGTATTTAGCTTCGTAACTACTAAAAGATACACATATCTTCAATTAGTAAAGATTATGTCCAACAAAATCTTCTCCATTACAAATTATTATAAATGTAACAAGCTAATCTGAAACGTTTGTGTACAGATAGCCAATTATATCAAACATCTGTCTGTCAGTCTCCCGCTCCCTCCCTAGTCTGTCTGTCTGTTTCCCACTCCCTCCCTACCCCCATGGTGAGTGTTACTTACAGAGCACTTCTCGCACATTATCATGAGTCCCTCGTCTCTGAAGACTCCACAGATACAGCGTATCACTTCCTCCTCCTCCTCTTCCTCGGCTGGCTCTGTATAAACCACAAACACAGAATACTTCAATTAAAAATATAAACCACAAACACAGAATACTTCAAATAAAAATATAAACCACAAACACAGAATACTTCAAATAAAAATATAAACCACAAACACAGAATTCCATACAAAAATATAAACCAACAAGAGTACCGGTGACATACATGATACGCCCATCAGGAATTTGATGAAAAACCATATCTATATTAATGAATGTGACAGGTATTTTTAAAGTCTAATTATGTGAAATGTTTTCAATGGGATGGACGAACAGTTTGTTTTGGACCAACCACCATCCCAAGTTGTTCCTACATGTGGGTTGATGGTTCTGTATGCATCTATATGTAAGATAGGATCTGGACAAGATTTACTGTTATGTGCAGTAGACCGTGAAAAGTAGGTCACAGTTACCTAGTAATAGTATGCAACACACCGACATCCCAAGTTGTTCCTATGAGTGAAGTTTGATGGTCCTGTATCCAAGATATTGTCCGGACAAGAAAAAGTTAACAGACGAACGTACTGACAACGCCATACCATAATACTTTGGGCGTATAAAAACATAGAATGTCATATTTATATAAAAACATAAGTATTGGGGAAGAATATATTATTAAAAGCAGGTCTGACAAGGCTATTGAATAATTTGTAATTTAAAAGTAACATTAAATATACATAAAACCAGAACACTGTTACAATACATTACCTTTGATTTCCGGCAGATCGCCAGCTTCTGTCTCTACTGGAACACTCTGTACCTGGACGTCTCCATCAAGTTTCTCAAGCTCGTGCATCGCATCAACCTTGGCAGCATGATAAGCTTTCCGCAAACGCTGGATAGTACGTCCCATCTCCGACCTCTTTCCACAGTACAACTGAAAAACCCCCACAAAACAAATATTGTATAAGTATTTATAGATATTATGATTCCTTATTTGCAGATGAACACACACAAACACACACACACACGCGCGCACCCATGCACGCACAGACATCACACACACACAAACACACACACATTCTAGTTGGTACTTTTATATTACCACCTAAAATATATCTTTTTCCCCAGCAAGAACCTATACTACGCTTTAAGAAAAGTGATAGAAACAGTGTCCTCTGCCGACTGCATCAAGCCGCTATAACATGTTTAAAAGTTGCAGTGTCATCTAATCATATTAAAATACTGTTTTCTACATACAAATAAAAATTCCTGCTTTAATAAACTTGCAACTTCTTACAATAATTTTTTGCAGGCCTAAATGTCTCACCTACCATAAACTTTTTCGGTTCACTGTGATGAACATCCATATGTACAACTGTAAACCAAGTCTCACTAGTTAGGACTTACTGTTTGGGAGAAACTGATCTACACTCAAAACATTCAAATAAAAAGTCACCCTTTTTACTTTGTAATTGCAAGACAAAAACTATTAATAATTTTTAACTAAGTATGTACAGGGAAAAAAAAAACTGATCCACTGCTCATTTTAGTATATACCTCAACATTCTTAAAAAGTCTGAGTATTTCAGAGTCGACGTTTTCGAGGTGTGTGTATCTTCCTTTATTAATGTCTCTGCAGATTGTTGCCAGATCAATAGGGTCCTCTATCACCTTGTAGTATTCCGGATGTTTTCTCCTCGACGGAAGGGACATTAGTGGGGTAGCAATCAGATAACCATCCTCATCTAAAACAAAATAAATATCACAAGTTAAACATTTGTCTTTTTCCCCCACTTATCTGCTTTGTCAAGAAAAACAAAAAACAAACCATTGTATATCCAGAGGAAAACATTTAGAAATTTTAGGTAACTGGAAGCTGGTTCAGTTTTACCTAAATCAACTGATTTATTATTGGCAGCCGGTTAGTTACCTAATCCTAACACATCTGTGTATTTCGTTACTGCAAATAAGCCTTAAACTGTGCTTAAATAAACCATGGTTCATACAGAAATTTCAAACCTAAATTTAGGGACTTTTTAGGGTCAATGTGAGTAAAATTTAGGGACTAAAACTTCAGGGCAACCAACCTAATGGAAATATTTTCACTGAATTTTCTATTTTCATTTTTATGCATGCGAACACCCTTTTCAAAACAATAATTTAAAGCACACTAAAACATCATTTTCATAAAAGTAATTTTAAACATGCAAAAAATGTCATGTTTGACATATATTTGCAAAATGACAATGAGTATATTATTATTTATATGTGAATTTTAAGTTTAACTTAGCTGTCCGCCATTTGCAATAACCTTCTAACACGACAAAATAATGGAAGTGCTCGAGTGGGCCGTCGGAATTGAAAGAGAACTGTCCTACACATTTTCATAAACATAAATATGTAGAATCCACATAGACATAAATGTCAGATTCAGTTCAGATAATTTTAGAATATTCCGTTTTATTTAGTTTGCACTGAGATTAAGACTCTTGATTAGTATTTTAGAAACGTGTTTCATTTTAGAATGACCAATCAAGCACTCCCCAAAAGTTACGAATTAATCCTTCTACGAACAATACCGAACACCGACGATGTTTTACGAATGAATCATTGGTATCATTTTTGCACTGTTTACACAACAACGTTCGAGCGAGCACAGAGATCAACAAATGAAAGTAGATATCAATGTATTTATGGCAATTTATTCAATGTTTCTGGAAGAAGAAAAAAAAAGTATATCGATTATGGCCCAATTTAGGGTCTTTTGTGTACTTGCCAGTAAAATATAGGGCTTTTTAGGGCTAGATCATCAAAATAAGGACTTTTTAAGGCAAACCTTCATATTTAGGGCCCTTTCAAGCATGTGCGAACCGTGTAAACTAATTTTTGAATTATAGTATTTTGGTGGACAATATATTAAGTGTCAAAAATCAGTCTAGAACTGTTTGCAGCTACAGTGGAAACTGGCAAAACCGGATCACCTTTGAATATGTCAGGTTTCGACATGATCCGGTTTTCAGAAAATTCACTTTTGTGAAAAAAAATTGAAACTCATAACATGTTAGAGTTACTTCCCTTCAATTACATCGGAAAGATTCAGAACATCTCGGCCAATTTCGTTTACACCTTGAAAAGTGCCCGATTTATTCCAAGTAATAACTTTAATAGAATTTCCAGTAATAATTTAATATATATCTATCTATAAAAAATACATAAACAACAAACATTTTAATGCAAATTTATTTTTAAAGCACAGATATGCATGATAGCTTCAGTGTCATCGTCACTGTTTAATGAAAAACGAGTCCAGGGTGCGTTGTGAGATTGTGCACTTAGTGAAGATCTAAAATGCGATTAAGCTTCTGAGGTGCGATAGAGTCAGGCAACATCGACTGATACAAATAACACCAATCAAGGTCTAATTAGCAGAAAGCCAGAATGTCTGGTCTGAGATCACAATATAGCGTAACAGGAGAAATAGGATCACGCTATTTCCGGCCAGGTGGTGAGCTGAGTTTGTTGTTATTACGGTTTGTCAAGGTTATTTAACAAAGAAATTAAGCTTTTGGGGAGGAAAATCAATCCGGTATCTGTAGTACACAGGATTCGGTTTTTAAAGGATTTTAAAGCACAGGCTATATACATATAAATTCGGGACCAAACAATATGGCCGATGTAGACAGGAATCCGGGATAATCAGGGTCCGGTTTTGCCAGTTTCCACTGTATTAACTTTATAACATAGCGCTACTTAAAGTTGCTCGTAACCAACAGGCTCATAAATACTTTAAAAGATCACAAAACAAACTGCTACCTTTGTAAGTGGTGATGGACTCCACCATTTTCTGGAATATCTTCACGATCTTGTAACGTCTATGAAGCTCTGGATTATCTTCAGTAAATGATGCCAACCTAAAATAAATTAATTTCACACATCAATCACAAAGAAATAATCACATATAAAATAATATTATACAATAAGTCCACAATTCCATGCATTCAATATATCTATTGGAATGAAATAGACTATTTCACATGCATCAAAAACAAACAGCTTGGCAAAGTTAACTTTTTTTGCCTAAATGTTTTATTTTTAAAAAATAAAATAAAACTCAAAGAGAAAAACTAGCTATGGAAATTGTTCTCATAATCTAAAAATAAGAGTTTTTATTTTAGTAGTTCCCCGTACTCCCCATTCTTTGGTAAAGTGTTTACAATAACAACAACAAAATCCCACAAAACGTAAACCCAATAATGTAATGGTTACAGAAAACATTTCATGAGAAAATACCATGTTCAAAACAAAACACAATTGTACCAACTACCTCCATAAAAAAATTATACTTAAACTGGCATGGATATTTGCCATTCAAATAATAAACAATTAAAAGTATAACACTAACCTTGTTTTCACCGACCTATCGCTGAGCTGTGTAAGGAACATGTCTGGTTTCATCACAGACATCTCTTTGAGCACATCGGACCGGCTGTCACCGCTACACTCCGGTGGACTCGTCTTCTTCTCGCGCACCTTGTCAATGTTCCGCACCAAGAAGATGCAGTGTTTCCGTGCATAACAGCGCTCTCTGTTCGACATCGGCTTCAACAGGGACTGGGCACAAGATCGGGATAAGCTCATTGAATCACCTTGATGTTTTGTCTAAAAAACAAAACAAATATATTTTATACAGATTGGATATGTGTGTGAAAATATGTCCGCACTCTAACAATCAGGGTTACTGCCAGGGGGAAAAACCGGTAAAATGCCAACCCCCAAAAACATTGTTTGGGTATGGCACCATACCCAATTTTTTTTGGCAGATTTAATTATTTTAAGTTGACCTTTTGACAAAGGAATGACTTATTATTACAGTCTGATTTTCTTAACCGTAACGGTGTAACCATAATCCATTTTTTGGGGGTGCATTCAGCACACCCATTCTAAAAACTCAATTCCATAGTGCCATACCCAAAAATTTCTTTCTGCCAGAAACCCTGACGATATAATGATACATGTAAAGATAATGATCAAGATGATTAAGTTATACAAATCTTATTACAATATTTAAATCTGTCTACTTTTCACCATATTCTTCTCAATATGCTTTTAAACGTTTTCAATAAATAACTAAAATATTATTGACAACTGATTAAAACATATATTATTGATTACTATGATTAAAAAAAAAGTCCAGACTTTTATCAATTACAGAAATGATGGGGTTTTTTTAGTCTTCTTTTTTAACATGAAAATTGTTTGTCAAATGGTACTTAATTTACTATACAAGATATAAAAATAAATACACCAGTGAAAGTAAAGATCAAAGGGCAATAACTCTTTTAAAACAAACATTGGCTTACAACTGCAGCAGTTTTGTGGTTAACGCCAATGTTTTTGCACTTTTGAAAGCAAATGGCAAAATAACCGTGGCAAAAACAAATCCCATGGAAAATAGTGTCCACAGCGTTTTCCATGAAAATTTTACCGTTAATGTTTCCTACTCTTAATTGTATGCAAATCTGAATATGTATAAGTGGCAGTAAAATCAGAAAAGAAAAGAGTAGCATATTTTGTTAACATATATGACAGATATTTTAATTAAATTATCAGTACAAGTTATTTATATATACATCTATCTATCTATATATATATATAATTATCTAGGACAATAATCATCATAAAGACAAGCGGACAATATGTCATCATAAAGACATTCTTCTAATTTAACACATCGTAAATGTTAACAATTCAAATATTTTTGCCATTATAGCATAATAATAATACATAAACACAACCTACTAAATAGCACATACAGATATATGTAAAATAAAATCTAAAAACTGTGGTATATTAATTAATAGCAATAATGATCAATTAATAACACAGGACACAAAAAAGAGAGATTTTTTCCCCAGTAATTTGTAATTTGTAAATTAAATATAACAGTATAATTTAAAAATCTAATCATTTACCATACAACTAATTTGTTATTCATAAGAACTTAAAAAGTTGTTCAACAACTACGTCAATCAAAGGATCATTTGTATAATATTTTTGTGTCCTGTAAGAAAAAGATGTTAGTTCTGTTACTTTAGCAGTCTTCGCCATGAGCAAAATTAAGGCAAGCAGAAAAAAATGGTGCTGGGCAAATAATCACAAGTTTCAATTAAGTTTTATTTAAAATTTTACATCAATGTGATCAATTTTCTGATCTAAAGCTTTCCTGCAGAGTGTGAACAGAGTGTGAACAGAAGTCCGAATAATCATTCGCCTTTCTTGGCGAAGACTGCATAGTGAAGTTGAATACAATATATACAACAGGGTTCTTACACTTGAAAAAACATAAAATTCAAGGACTTTTCCAGGATATTTTTTTAAGTTCCAGGACACGGAAATATTCAGTCAATGAATGTTTTTATAACCAAGTATTATTGTCTGAATTTAGACAAGTTATGAGGACAACTAAAGTAAAGATGTGGAAAAAAAAAATGTAATGCCTCTTCCAATTCCAGGCCTCAATTTTAAAATCACAAAATTCAAGGACATTCCAGGATTTCCAAGATGTGTAAGAACCCTGTGCAATGAAGAGAATGGACAGTGACTAGAGTTTACATGCAGACCTCATCTAGAAGTGTAATTCTACACTACCACATATATTAAAAAAAAAAAAAAAAAAATCAGGAAAGGGATATTTCTTTTTAAGAGAAATACAGGATTGGAAAACATCAGAACAAAAATGATTTCACTGAATAATTTTATGAAATCATTTTTTGAAAGAACTACAACATATATATCTATACATAAAGGCGAACGTAAGTCAGGTTTAAGGCTTCTATATAATTTCATTTAAAGCATTTTCATTTTTAAAATGGAGAAACCTTTTTTTGTTTTGTTAAAAATGTCTTCCATTCCTTTTAGTTTTCCTAATGGTTCTGGATTCAAAATGTGGACGGGTCACGGGAAAAACAGACCAGTATTTTCATGTTGTTGTACTACAACTCCACATCTGTGCTCGTTATGTAGCAGTGTCCTCGTAATTAGCATAAAGATGTGAGCGATATCTTTGTACTGATTACGAGAAACAGTGCATGCATGTGTCGATAACGCACCTTTTGGTGATCACTCTTTAACCTGTTAATTGACTTTCGTTTGTCTTTAGCGTTTTCCTTAGGCCTCCCACCAGGGCGAGGACCAGAGGGCAGCTTCTCTCTCACCTGACCACTGCGTTGAGCTTTACCTCCAATCACTCCTCGGCACTTTTTACTGCCACACTTACACGTTTGCTACAAAGTAATTCATTACAGTGAGTGACAACAATCATTTGGTTACATCTAGATAACACACAAATCAGTATTAAAGGAAATATTTTATAGTGAATACTGAACAAGTTCTTGTAATACACGGTTTATATATTATGAGTGTTTTCAAATGAAAGCAAAAGGGAAAAAGGCCCAATACACACCGAAGCTGGGTCTTGGCCTGTCAAAATTATCTATGCTGTCTGCTGCTAGATCTGTAGTTCGTGCCAAAAGACACACAGTATGTTTTGTCACATTCTGTTTCGACAGATACCATACTCACAAGACCCAGTGTAAATTCCGGTGTATCAGGTCTTATGTATGACTCACAAAAAATTGTGTGGTAATTAATAAGCAGTCTCATATGGCAAATAAAAACCACCCCCACCTAACAATGTGCATACTTTTGACGAGACCTATCACACAATGTGAAAGATGGAAAATATATCCCGGATATGTCTGCCACAGTTGTGTAATATTAGCTTTCAAGATGAACATCAAATATAGACATGAAATTCAGTTTCAGCACCACACAAAAGTTAACTCCGTTAATGATTAAGAAATCCTTCTAGGTATCTTACAGATCCTGACAGGCCACAATGTACCTACCTGAGCTTCTAGATTGAACACCTTAAAATTGTAGTCGTATCCCAGTTCTTCCCCTGGTTTAATATCTCTCAAGGCAAATAATCCCATTCGGTACAAGCCATTTGCATTCCTACAACATGAAAAAATTAAAAACATTTAATTGTTTTTGTTTCTTTAATTCTATTACATCAAGAAAAAGGCATCTTTTCATAATCTTAATATGGCAACAGGAAGTTGGCAGAACATCAAGAAATATAATCATCATGATCTACTGATTTGTCTCTAAATAATGTTCAAAAGAATTCTTTGATGACTTCACTTGAGATTTTTTCCTTCACAAAATACCTTTTTCTTTGCAGAGTAGATAAAAAAAAATAGAAGAAATATTTCCAACTGCTGCAATTGCTCATGACAAGCGGCAATACTGTGGAGACTGCCATGGAGTTCTGTACTCTCCACGGAACCTTTTTTTTTTTACTGTGGACTATATTTGACTGTTTTTCCACGGCATGTTCTTTTGCTGTAGATATTTTTCCTAATTGCAGGGGTTGTATTTCCAGTTTTAGGGAAAGAAAGAAAGAAATGTTTTATTTAACGATGCACTAAACACATTTTATTTACGGTTATATGGCGTCAGACATATGGTTAAGGACCACACAGATTTTGAGAGGAAACCCGCTGTCGCCACTACATGGGCTACTCTTTCCAATTAGCAGCAAGTTATCTTTTATTTGCGCTTCCCACAGGCAGGATAGCACAAACCATGGCCTTTGTTGAACCAGTTATGGATCACTGGTCGGTGCAAGTGGTTTACACCTACCCATTGAGCCTTGCGGAGCACTCACTCAGGGTTTGGAGTTGGTATCTGGATTAAAAATCCCATGCCTCGACTGGGATCTGAACCCAGTACCTACCAGCCTGTAGACTGATGGCCTAACCACAACGCCACCGAGGCCAGTCAGTTTTAGGGATATTATGCAAAAAGGATACCATTTATATGTAATTTCCTGCGATCTTACTAAACAAACGTCCACAAAACTCACCACTTTTGTATCTCACAGTTGGGTTCACAGAAGTGATTGACAAACCGACACAGGTTGCCCATCCTGTAGCCGTCGATGACTGCTCCCCGGTCCAAGTTCAAACAGTAGTGGTGGTGCTCGCCCGAGTACTCCTCCGACATGCGGCGACGGAACTCCTGCTCGCTCACCACCTCTCCTGTGTACTCAACAATGAAACTGCCTGAAATAAGAATGTAGCTGTTAGCGAACTGTCAACAATAATTAAGTTTAAGCTGCTGAAATCCACAAAGAAAATGTTTAATTCAACCTCCCGCCTTCTCCATCCCACCCCACCCCAAGGTACATACATACAAGTAATTTTATACGTTAACTTCCACAATTAATAAACTGGGACACTCGATTCGACAAAACAATTCCATACCATTTCAAAATATCCTACTAAAAAAATTTAAAAGAACGTGCTAGAAAGATTATTATAAATAAAAACCCGACTTAATTTTTTTTAAATGTGTTAAATATTGCCATTAATTTTTTAAACAATAATAATAATAATAATATATGACAAGTTTAAATCAGTTATTAATTATTTTGAAACAAAGGTGATCGACCAGTATGGAAAGTTTATTTTGATTTACCTGCTTCAATGGGTTGGTGTGTGAGGACTCCATACCCTCTATCCTGAGTTTCAAAGAGCTCCAGGTCAGGTGCCCACTCGTGTCGCTGAAACCTCTGGTTGGAACACTTTTCATTCCACGGACACGTGTTTGGTGTACACTCGGTGTATATCATCCTGAAAACAAAAATTGACAAATGAACAAATCGCTCAGTGGTACGGTGTATATGTCAATCAATCAATAAATCGGTATTGAACTTTTAGAAGTAAAAAAAAAGAAGAGATACATTTCTCTTGACTGTAACTTTCAGGCGTAACAACAGTATTTAAAATAACTTTACTTTGGTAACAGACAACCATCATATTCCAATATGCTAAAGTATTAAATGACTGGAAAGTTGGCACAACAGAGTGACTATGTCATCAAGTACTCACCTGTTCAGACAATCCTCCCCACAAGCCTTTTCCTTCTCGGGTGGGTTTTTGCATGAGCATGACTGGGGTTCTGGTCTATTTGTCGGCTTGTAATCATAGTAAACATCTGTCATAAAAATAATGAGAATAATGCATTAGAAAAACAAAAACACCTTAATGAGTTTCTGTAGATAAAAAAAAATTGGAGGAAACTTGAGATCTTTTTCTCTTTTAGGATTACTTAACCTAACCTCAAACAGTGGCATATTTCACCTATGTTAGTAGTCTGATCCCAACAACCAACAGGATGGCATACAATCTTCCAGCGAGTCGTCTGCTTCCTGTTCCAGTCACGTAATTGAACCTTCCTTCTTTCTCCTTCGCTGTCTTTTCTAAGCAATCTTTTTTTTTTCTTTTGCTTTAATTGAGTGTATTTAATTGTATGAAGTCAGGTTTAGTAGAAAAGAAATAATTATGAAAACGAAAAAGGAAGGAAATGTTTTATTTAACGACGCACTCAACACATTTTATTTACGGTTATATGACGTCAGACATGGTTAAGGACCACACAGATACTGAGAGGAAACCCACTGTCAGGACTTCATGGGCTACTCTTTTTCGATTAGCAGCAAGGGATCTTTTATATACACCATCCCAGACAGGATAGCACATACCACGGCCTTCGATACACCAGTCGTGGTGCACTGACTGGAACAAGAAATAGCCCAATGGGATCGACCACGCTTCAGGCGAGTGCTTTCCCACCCCATGAAAACAAAACCAATTTTCCTAGTTAATATTTATCAAATAAATAAAAACTATCTTATGTTGTTATTTCTTTTGTTTTCAAAGAAATATTCAACAGCACTCTAAAACACAGTTTAGATGTCAAACAGTTGTGACCAATACATTCTAGTGTTATGTGATGTCAGACATATGGTTATGGACCAAAAAGATGAGAGGGAACTCGCTTCTTTTTGATTAGCAGCATGGAATCTTTTATAATGTACCATCCCGCAATAAGGATAGTGCATACCAAGACCTTTGTTACACCAGTTGTGATGCACTGGTTGGAACAAGAAACAGCCCAATGGGCACACAGATGAGTATTGGTCCTGAATTCTCCGCATGCACTTTATCACCGGACTATCTCCTACCTCCAAAGTTCCTGAATGCTTAAGATAAAACCTGCTACCACTGCAAAGGTTATTTCATCCACAGAATAGCAGTTAATCACTTAATGATTTATTTGCACTTTCCAAGTCACAAGTGCAGATAAATCAAATGACAAGTGAAGAACATCTAAAATGAACTGCATTAAGTAACTTACTGTTTCTAATTTTCTTGAATTTTGCTCTTGGCTCTTCTTTTTTGGGCAGCTGGAAAAAATAAATAAAACACTTTTTTTAAATGAGAATCCAAACGGATTAAAAAAAAAATAATAATAAAAAAATATATATATATACTACAAAATGTTGAGATCATTCATTCCTCCAATCCTTTATTTCAAATATGTTTTCTTCCTCATTCTAAAACCAATCAATTGTTATTCAAAATATTCAAACTACTTTATTATAATCACAGAGAATTATTGCATATCAAAATTATAGTAATCTCAAATGTTGTGACATTCCAGATTAAAAAGTAATAATAAACATACCAGATTATAATTATGCATCCACCAGAGATCAAATGGCAGCTGGAAGTCGACTTCTCGGTGACGAAGGTAGTCGTCAACATGAAGTGGTGGCGGCAAGAAGCCACGAGTGAAGTCTGCAGGATTAAACACCAGGCGATCTTTGGCCCTGGAATTGTTTTCTGAATGCTTTCGAGGACTGCAAAAACAGAGAAGTAAAAAAAGTTTGAATATTAAAATTAACCTGTACAAAATGTGGTTTAAAAAACACAACAACCCAACCTACATAAAAGTACTTCCATTAACGTAATCTGGTATTTCAAGTTTGGTTATATAGCTTTCTGTATGGGTTATTTATTTACAAGAACAATTTATGTGAATAAATTTTTTAAAATAATAGCTCTTTTTAGTTTTACATTTCCCTATTTGTCACATGTTCTTCTTAAATTCACTGAGAGTACATCTACATAAAGACTTCATCACTACTATGATTAAAAATTGGTTATTATGTAGGGAAGGTTTTGGTAATTGCACACATCGGCAAAATGCAAACAATCTCAACCGTACTGCCGCTACATTCCATTTTTATACATTAAATTTTTTATTTTATTGTCTGCAATCCATGTTTATATTTTTATCACAATGTCAAACAAACAACACACACAAAAATAGTATCTCACACCATATGCACACAATGGCGTCAGTCACATGATATAATTATTTCTTCAAACATTTTCAATGGACACGTCTACCAAATTACGAGTAAAATGTTTCAGAATGAGATAATAAATTTGTATATTTTAAGAATCTTTTATGATATGATACATAACTTAATTTAAATAAAACAAAAACAATCATATAACAATAATAATTGTTTGATAAAATTAACAGAATAAACTTGTCCGGAGCTGAACGACTACATAAACCACAGCAGTTTAATTGTGGACAACATAATAAGTACAGTGCAGGGATGATCTGTTCTGCAGAAATATTTATATAAAAAAAAAATCATTTTTATTTAATTTCAATGGTGTTTAAAATCGCAACATGTGAATCAATGCAGTTTGAATGGCACAATAGATCAATAGACAAAAAGGTGGGATCGGAAAATAACTTTAACCTAACTGCATATAATTACTGTTTTAATCGGTTTATTTCTTCAAAAGTTGATCAAAGATAATTTTAGAGATTTACTAGTTTAATTATTTATATTCTATAACAATATAATTGTTGAAAATGCTGTGGATTAAAAGAAAATTGTATCCATTGACCATGTCCACATTTTACCGACACATGTTCGCATTTTGCCTCCTCTAACCATTTGTACTTTATTTTAATTTATGGTAACAAAATATAATCTACCCAATGGCTGATTATGATATATGGTGACAGAAAAAACAGCCAGTCAAGTTTATTTAAATTTTAGGTAGGTGTTATTGTGTAGTGTTCTGTTTCCAATTCACAAATACAGTGGAAGCCAGAGTGTTCGCAATTATCCGAATCTACCCTAAAATATACAACCGTAGTTATTACTTGATCAAGAACTATTTTCATACGATGAAATGTCATCACACAGCCATACTATTTGGTGGGTCTGTTATAATATTTTCTCAAAGCAGATTTGTTTTAAATAACATTTTATGTTGTGGGTGGTGGAATAAAATTCAATTATGGGTTGACAAGTCTGTATGCACTCGCCTCAAAATGGAAATTTCAAAGTGGCAAGTAGAAAAACACACCTTTCATCATTTAGCTTTAGTATGTGTTGTTACAACATTTATTTTTTATATCTGCAGAACTGATCTTCTTATTTGAAATTTGTCGCCAGATATTTTTTATTAAAAGAGCATTGGATTGCTCTCTGGTTATTACCAAATGAAGAGGCTTGAAAGAGATGGCTTAATCATTGCATCACAAGGCAGGGTTCGACAAATTCACTAGCATTCGGTCCCAGCTAGGAATTTTTAGTCTGGGCTAGTGGAAATTATCAACGGTCTTTCTATAATACATAGGGCACTAGCCAAAGCTACTGTGAGAACTAGTAACTTTTTTTTAAACAATTGTCAAATGCTGACCAAGTGTGTTTTGGTGAAGGCTTTTTCGATGTAAAAACCTAATGTGTAGGGAACATTTTATTCATATCACGTCCCAATTCACTATGCAAATTTTAGAGATCACTAAACAATTTCAAAACATTAAACTGTAATTGCTAATAAATTTTCTATTGACTAGAAATAATAGTTAATCAAATTTTTTAAAAGAAATGCTTTATGCATGGTACCACTGTAGTGTACACAATATATACTCCTCCAAAAAAGTTAAGGATCATATATTAAATATATAATATTTTCTTATATAAAGATGAAAAGTGTTATTTTTAGTTTCACCAGTTAAAATGAGATACCGTACTTTGTGTGTAGATTGTTTTACACGATTATGCACAATATGCACGTGCGCACCTGGGCCTTGAAGTGGCTTGGGTGAAAATCAGAGTGAAAACTCAGTTTTGAAATAGCAAATTGAAAGCTCTGGTGAAATTGAATGTCGTCAGTTTGAGACTACACATTGTTTAATGTTAAAGTTCAGTTACAATGCCACCACGACGCCATTTGACAATTGAAGAGCGAGGCAGAGCAATCAGAATGCTTGAAAGTGGTCAAAGTCAAAGACAGGTGGCTAGAACACTTGCAGTATCACAAAGTGTTATTTCCTGATTGCAAACACGTTACAACAATACTGGACAATTGCGTGATAGACCCAGGTGTGGAAGACCGCGAGCTACTACACAGCGTCAAGACTGATGTATGGTGACATTGGCTCGTCGAAATCATTTTGATGGTGCTGCAAACCTGAATAGGCAATTCCACCAGGCCACTGGAGTCCGCATCACCCCACAAACATTGAGAAACAGACTCCATGAAGCCAATTTCCGAGACTGTAGACCAGCAGTAAGGCCAATACTGTTCCCACGTCACTGTCAAGCTCAATTGTTGTGGTCGTCATTGGCATCCTGTTCTGTTTACAGACGAGTCAAGATTTTGCTTGGACTTTAACGATGGCCGTAGGCGTGTTTGCCGTCAACCTGGAGAGCGATATACTGACTGTAACATATTGCAACATGATCGGTTTGGTGGGGGTCAGTTATGGTATGAGGTGGAATATCTTTGGATGGTCGTACAGACTTATACACCATCAGGAATGGAGCTCTTACCACAATTCAGTACAGAGATGAGATCCTTCATCCATATGTGAGATCTGTTTGCAGGTGCCATTGGTCCTGAGTTTGTGTTAATGGATGACAACGCACGGCCACATAGAGCACGAATTGTGAGAGATTACCTTGAAGAAGAGACAATTGAAAGAATGGATTGGCCAGCTGTTTCTCCCGACCGTAACCCTATCGAACATATCTGGGATCAACTTCAGACACGCATTTCAAGACTTAATAACCCATCAAGAACCATAGACGATCTTGCAAATGCTCTGATTAGAGAATGGCAGAACATTCCACTGCAGGACATTAGGCACTTGATACAGAGCATGCAGTGACGTTGCAGAGCAGTGATTAATGCTCATGGTGGTCATACCCACTACTAAAGAGCAATTGGTCAACTGACTTTCACACATGACAATTTTTGTTCTGCTGATCATTGAAAACCAGTATGAATTTTGTACGTGTTTTCTTTTTTCTCAGAATTTTTTGTTTAATCACATCTTATACAGATAACAACATGCACAAACAATTAATGAATTAACAACTATAGTTGAAACCAAATTTAAGCATTTTATCTTTTCTGGTTCTGATGTTATGTGCAAAGTAAATACCGATCCTTAACATTTTTGGAGGAGTATATGTATAACAACACAGCTTATGATAAAATAAAAGTAAATTAAAATGAT
Source organism: Gigantopelta aegis (assembly GCF_016097555.1). Taxonomy (NCBI): domain Eukaryota; kingdom Metazoa; phylum Mollusca; class Gastropoda; order Neomphalida; family Peltospiridae; genus Gigantopelta; species Gigantopelta aegis. The sequence continues at coordinate 47,586,017 of NC_054700.1, forward strand.
ACTTTCATGATCTGCACTAAAATCCAAATATTTTTTATGTTTTAATAATCCATAATAATATTAATCCATAATATTTCAATCAATTCCCATACATGTAATCATAATTCTTTTACAAAACCTCTATGTGAATTTTTTAAAGTAATTTTACCGATTAAGCTGTAAATGATGCTTAAAACCCGCAAACACAGCTCTGCTTTTAGGAGTCTCTAATGAATCATTGTATCTCAATCCGTCACAAAAGCGAGACGTTACCCTCAATCAATGGCCAGACATGTACTCATTATTTATAAGCATCACGGCCATAACGGTGATTAATACACTGCAGTGATACCATGTTTGAATCACTCGTCGTGTTAAATCAATTCATTCAGAAGGAACGACAAATGTATGGTTAGCCTAATCCCCTCACAATACACTTCCCACTAATGTAATTACACAGTTAACACACACGTCTTCGGAACTGTCTCGTTTATATTTCTTGCCAGCAGTACTGCAGTGCACAGACGAGCATTAACAATGATTTTTCTTTATATTTTTTTGCCAATGAATATTTTTTTTTTTTTACGACAAGCACAATTTATCTGAAAGGAAAACAGAATGAGACACAACATGTTGATGTTCTATGATTTGAGCTCCATTGCTTGGCAATAAATGAACACCAGCTGTCGCAGGTGGCCAGCTGCGAGCAAACACACTGTGGGTTTTCATCAAGCGTATGGGTGTAATAAAGTGGTCACCTCTATACAGAAAGAGTTTGGTGCAACCCATGAAATCAAGATCATGACAGTGCTGCGATCAGATAACAGAGCCAACTAGGTGGGGATGACAATGTTGAAAGTATCTCTCAGCTTGAACAAAGTATGCAGCATCCTTTTAAACCAGATTACAGGGTTTTTTTTAAAAACAAGACAAGTCTTTTTTCGACAACTATTAAGTGTACAACACTGGCCGAACAAAAGAGAGCTGGCTTTCATGCCTGACCCCAAGTGTCGCACACATTGCTGGCTGTTGTCGTCAGGGTCCAGTGGTTGTCAATAGAAACCTGGGATTTCTGGCTTTGTCCAACAACTGGCGCTCTTTGCAGGCACTCAGGACACAAAAGATGTGATGACTTTTATTTCTACTTCAACGATTCTCAATGGCTCCTCTCAACGTCAACTGACAGCTAACAGCTAAACCACTTATTTCTGGCAGCTCTCGTCATCAAAACATCTTGTGGAATACTAGCCACAGTTAATGATAGACAAATGTTTTCTATGGAATAAAATACTTATTAAGGGTACTCAATGTAATACAATCAGGCATGATTTTGAAGCAGTATTGAGATAATGCCATTTTTGTTGTTGCAATAAACATGCATTGTACTTTACCATCGAACCATTTTATAATTTTTTAATAATTATTTGAAAGATATATATGTAAGCAAATATGTTTATACAAGTACATACATGTACAACAATGCTAATATGCTAAATAATCATAATATATATAATTAACAATATAAATAATGACAACAGATACAGATCTGAATATTTCAACACAAAATAGAAATTAATGTGACACACATGCAACAATCAGTGTAACTGCCAGCTGCACATATTTATTACCCCAACAGGCACTCTTAACAAAAAAAAAAAATTATCATGCATTGGTTTAACATATATTACTATTAGACGATTTGACGCCAACAAACCAATCACCATGTCAGTACTAAATATGACGTCATCACGATTTGGCAAAGCACATACAATGACGTCACATAGTTTAAAATGTTTACGTTTACGTCTTTCTGGTTTCAGTGTTAAACTTGTAATAAAATGGTAGTTTAATGAAATTCATTTTAAATTTTTTTTTTACAGAATATATAGAACTTTGGGTTTTGAAAATTATCTAAGAACAGTGAATAAATACAAAGTTAAGGTAATAACCAGAACAGTAAAGTAGTTTACTTCATTTCTATATAGGCCCCTACATTGACGTGTAGCCAATGTAGGCTATATCGAAAATAAAGGCCTTTAAAAAAAAAAAAAAAAAAAAAAAATAGCTGGGGTAATAAATAGAATAACAAACTTGGTACCAGTTATTATCAAATTTATGCTAAAGCTCGTGACAAGTGAAAATTATTTCACTCGGGACATAAATTTGATAATAACTGGCAACTCGTTTATTATCCTCTATACATCATCTATTCATAAATGCAAGGAGGAATAAATATAACAAACCTCGCCATGAAAATAAATTGAAGGGAATGATTAATTGCTTTCCTAAGTTAAGATTATAGAGAGCAATTTAAGATATTACCATAATGATACGATATAAATCAGCACACTAAGGGGGAACGAGTTACAGTTCCCCATAAACAGCAAGATCCGATATAACAGCAGATAGCAAGCTGATATCCAATGAAATGTTTTATAATGGCAGTTTAAAAGGCAAAAAGTTAATGTTAACAGATGGTGTTCTCTGCCACCTGCTGGCTATCATTTACATCACTATAGCAGGCAAATGCTTTGATCTTTCAGTACTGCCTGTATTATTTCTTGTGATAGTAAATATCACATGCACATGTATATCCATTCAATTTTAAAATATAAATACAGCCCTGAATACATATTACAAGCAGACACCAGAATAAGCATAGTGCAGTGTACAGGTTATAGTGAATCACAGACCTGGTAGGACACAACATATTTATTAAGTTTCAAATGTGATTCTAATTATAATTCATTCATAAATAAACTTGCTGATACTGTTATTCATCCATATTACTGTTTTCGTACTAATACGTGTGTGTGTGTGTGTGTGTGTGTGTGTGTGTAACGTTTGAGTGGTGGCATTTAAAAAAAAACAAAAAAAAAAACACATTTTGTGGAGAACAAAGTACTGTTTTCGACTCTCTTGATATGTGGTAAGCTCTAGGTAACCTGAACGACCATTGTCAACTTATTTCAATGTCTGACAAGTCGCATAATGACTACTATTATAGTATTCCAGGGATTTATCCAGACATTTTTTGCCATGTCTGATGGGATTGGAAAAATTACGAGTAAATCGTACTTGGGATATTTTTTCAGGCCATTGATTGATGCAGAACACCACATTATATTAATTCATTAGAACAGACATAATTATATATATATACACATATATATATATATATGGAATTTTCAGTATACAAATTAGGAATTTTCAGTGCCACTTTGTTTTGGAAAGGTGTGAAACAAGAGTCTCTGAGGTTAAAATGGTGAAATATCCTTAAAAATAGACACTCCATAACCATTACTTCTCAGAAGCATATGCATTTTTAAAAATATGACAAATGCATTTAAAAACACTAGGATGACCAGAAACACTTCAGGTGTATGGAAATAGATAATGTAAACAATAAAATCTAAGGCTCTAATAGTAAAACAATATGAATTAGTATTTAAAAACTAGGATCTGTCACTTTAAGGGAGGTAATGCAGGCAATGAAACCCACCCAGCCCTCCTTCCCTCTACATATTCTACATTGATATGATACAGGCACATACTCATCCTCTTTGTAGAAGTCCGAGAACAGACCAACTCTTTGGTAGCGCTTCCTGGGAGGATTGGCAGGATCGGTAAATCTTCGTACAATGGGTGGACCTATTTCATCGGAACTATCACATTCACCTGAGAGGCTGAAGACAACATATTACATGTTAAATACAGGTGGCTGAATTTACAAAGCCTGCTTTTCTTAAAACGTAGATGTTGAATATATGTAGTTACACGTGTGTAAGTCTAAAACAGGCTTTGTTATATATTATCTAATACTGCTGCTACATTTCAATGCACATAGGAAACTTCTTTGAAAGTAAAATATTTCCCCAACTGATGTATTAATTATGCACAGATGTATATTATGTAATAATGTTATAAGTAAGTGTACTGGAAACAAAAATGACTGTGCAGACATTTTAATCAAGGATAATAATTTATGACACTTAGCAATTTTTCATTTCTTTGAAACAGAATGACAAGTTCCCTAATAAAGGTACCTCAAATACGAAGATTATATTAGTGGCAAATGCTAATCCTATTAAAATAAAATACATACCGGTACATGAAATGTTAAATATCTTACCTGCTTGATGAAACACTAGAATCATCAAGATCAATCGGTTTTGTTCGGAGATTCCTTCGAAATAATATTTTCCTTTTCCGTCGTTTATGAGGCAACGACTCCTGCTTGTCACACGCTTTTTGTATCACAGAATCAATTATATTACAAACATTGTCCGGAGATGTATTGCACATGTCAGTACTGTCAGGCGACATAATCACAGCTTCAGCATTTGATGAATTCACACAAATGTCTTTGGAGATTCCATTCTTAGATTCCGCGTTTCCACAAGATCTAATTTTTAACTTTCTGTCACTCAGACTTATCTTTCTTTTCCGTCCTGTTTTGTTCAGTTTTAACTTGCGCTTCTTAAAAGCAGGTCTCTTAATTACGTGGGTTACTAATGACTGAGGTTTACTAGCACTATGGGAGAGCTTTGAAGTCTTTGCTGCCTTTGAATGCGGGGACTGGAGGGATGAAGTGTCAGTACTGGAAGCACCATCTATTGATGTAATGTCAAGGATTGGGGGCGATGGGTAAGATGTTGTAGATGAACTGGAAGATAGGTCATGGTCGTGAGGAATACCTACATCCAATGGCTGTGTACATGCCTTTGATGCGAGCTGGGTGAACACAATTTTATCAGCACCTAAAATTAAAACAAAAAAGAGAGTATCATTGATGTATTTTTGACATTTACATATAGTTGCAGAAATCATAAAAATAAAAGATCGCTGAAACCAAGTTATTGTTTTTATTACTATTAATAAGGGCGGATGATTAATTGTGTTTCACAGTTCGATGCAATTTGTGAACTGTGGAATATTTCTATTTTTGAAAATGGTACATCAGCATTTCTGTAGCTTGTACTTTTTGGGGAATTCTGATGACCCGATAACATATTTTGGCCAACCACAGCACTCGATTCTGCTGCATGTGATATGTTTGCTTGGGCTATCTTAGGCCCAACATGCTATCATGGTGTGGTACAATGATAACAATGTTTGTAAATGTACACTACTTGGGATTCAAATCAATTTGTTTAATAAGGAAGTTTATTTTTAACATTTTAATGGCCAGCTTCCTTGTTTGGTTTTCTGTGAGATTTTGTCTAAATTGACCTGATAGTTTAATGGTTAACACAATTACATGTAGCTAATTTCTCTACTGATTCATTATCTGTGAAATATTATTTACAATTACTGAATTAGTTTACTGATTGTTAGCAAAATTAGAAATGGACATGTATCTAAAAGCAATTTTCGCCATGAGTAAAATCAAATGAAATCTAAAAAATTATTTCAAAGCCACCAATTTGCCACTCTCCTAACACTTTCCAAGTGAGTGTAAAGGTTAGGGGGAGTGGTAAATTACATATATCATGTTTCCCCATACACAAGTCAACTCAGTACATTGACGGCTGCAATTGTCTATAATACATAGCTTCTAGATATGACATGTGAATGTTATTCCAACCAGTCTATATAATTATGAAAGCAGTCCCACAAGTACAGTCATCTCAGACATGCCGCAATGATAAATAATGACTCATCTCATGTAGTGCACATTTAATGTGCATGCTGTGAAACCGAACACTCATTATCTTTAATGATACGGGACAAGTAACAAATATCTCTTTTATTGCTCTGTGTACAAAACAATAACTCTTTCATTGATTTTTTTTTAACCCCCTCCCCCACCCCCCTCAAACACATTCATATTTTGAATAATAATTAAAAAGAAAAAAAAAGAAGAAAAAAAAAGAAAAGAAGGAGCATTCTGTGGCCAGCCATTAATCTTGATCAGCCAGGACAAAAAATGAACATAATTATACAAAATGGTTGGCACCATCTTTGATCATCCTATTTCTATTACATCTGAATTTAATGTCTCAATTGATGAGCAAATCAAATGGGACTAGTCACCAAGGGAGGTTAACATATTGGATAGTGTCAAATCTGCAAGGAAAATCACTCTATTGGCTGGGAAATATTAAGACAAGAGTTGCTAACTGAAGTGTAGACCACAGCAACTTGTTATTGATTAGTTCTGAGGATGATCTGAAGCAGTCACATACACTGTAGAACAATCAATAACAGCAAAGCACAGAAAGATGTCTCACATTAGATCACAATTAATGACATTTGTTCGAGTTCACTACTTAATAGGGAGTTTATAGAAAATTAAATCATAATGATCAAACAATGCAAAACAAAATAATGTTACAAAGAATTTTATCATATCAATGAAATATGAAATGAAATTACATTTCACATGGCCCAACCCTCTAGGTTAATTTTTCCATTTGGAAGCCAGATGGCGTCTACTTGTATTTTTTTTTATAGATAGTATGAAATGTTTTAGTCGCCAAAAGAAAAGAAAAATGGTCGCAATGTAAAGGGTTGTAGCATTAGTCCAACCCCATGCATATCCACAAATATATAGGCCAAATCATGAGTCAATGCATAACATAAAACAGGTCAATGCACAGAGCTAAGACTGGGAAAGCAGCTTGAATGAAATTCATTTCAGTAAAGCTAAAGGGGGAGGTGTGGGAGGATTTAATGTTCATTCTTTGATAACAATTTTAGTGTTTAATCATTCATGTAAAACGATGTCAGAGACACAATCAGCTACCTTGTAGGACCAGAGGCTAACAGAACAGTTTCAAAGAACCACTCAGCTACTATTAAATAACAGATTATTTTTATCAATTATTAGTAATATACTTTTTTGCAAACTTGTATTAATACATTTGACAATGCTCAGAGTACAAAAAAAAACCCATAACCCAATCAACTAAGGATTGGACCTACAGTCTATACACCACAAGTCACTGAACTACAATCAAAGGCAAAGTTATTGTGACATGGATTGTTTGGAGTAATAAATTTGTGAAGGGATTTATGGATGTAAACTAGAGAAAATGTGCATGAAACAGCTCAAAGAAATGCAACCAAGCAGTTGTTGCAGCGATTGCATGCTTTGTGCAAGAAACATGGAATATTCGGGAGAAATCCTGTCCAGTGTTCACCATAAAAGGCCAGACATTCAGTCACAAATCAATGCCACTCTGAGCAACCTTCAGAAGTCCAGGAGCAGCCTTCAGAAGTACAGAAGTCAGAAAAACACCATTAGTAAACTGTTTGATGCAATTTCGTCATGCCACGCCTCAGTGAAAATGACAGATGGTAAGTCATAGGGATGCTTGAATCTGGGACCTTGCAGCATGACATCGCACGTCAATTCAATGTCCACAGAAACACCATATGGCACTTGTGGCAATAATATCAACAAAACACCCAGGTCAGGGACAGTCCCCGTAGCGGCCGAACAACCGTGACAACCCCTCGCCAAGACACATGGATCCGAACCACTCATCTGCATAACGTTCCCAGGAACTTTTTTCCAGCATTTAGTGGCCTGAATGAGACGACAGTACTAGGCCTGTATCAATGCTCAAGGTGGACACACTCGCTACTGACTGTGAACTTCGCTCTGGACCCCCTCTAGTGATGTGGCTCATTTGCATATGGCAAGTGTGCCATTTTCATGGACTATTGCTTGTTTCCATACCTTCGGACGTTTCTCTTTCCATGTTATAACGTTTCATACACGGCAGTAAAAATTTATCATCGATTATCTTTGTCTTTTGTGTGTCACAATAACTTTTGCAAATAAGTTTTAAAGTTTCAGTAATCAAACCAAGAATTAATACACCAACCAACAGTTTAGACCTCTGAAAAAATGGGAGAATGTTTATTTGTTTGCATCCAATTTACATCATTTACCTAATTGATCATTGAAACATCACATCAAGTGTACTTGTGACTGTAGTAGTCCTAGTTTACAGGTGGAACAATAGTCTGTCAGACTACTCACTTTGGGGATCTGGTAGCCTAACGTTAGGCAAAGCACACAAATGTTTGAAAAAGTCACTAGCTTTCACAGAAGCTTGGCTATGGTACCCTATGAATTAATAATAATAATAATAATAATAATAAAATCTATATTTATAGAAGGTAGTAATAGTGTTGAAAATGTTCACTAACCCATACCAAAAATGCATTAGTTGGGACCAAGGGCTAGTGGATTTGTCAAACCCTGATTAAATGTTGCATAACTCGATTATATAGTGTTCATAATGTTTAAAAGTAGTTTACTTAATCCTGTTCTGAGACAATGGGATTAACCTGTAATATAATCTAGTCAGAAGTTACAACAGTTGAGTGGGTGGGTGTGGGTAATATTTGGAATGCTTTCATCAGAGAACTGTTTAAGCATGCCTGTTATGGGCACAACCTCTGACTTTGCCAGAGAGTTCTGTCCAAGACAGGACAACAGCTGATGAAATTTACAACATGTAATTTTGCTGGCTTAATTGGAGAATTCTGTGGACATTTTTAACCTATTATCTTTTAACAGTAACTATAAACTGATATTATATGCTGTGTATCGAGCACTTGTAATTTTAACAATCACTGCCAAAACTGGACTATCCTGTGACCTGTTGGCATCCTAACAATCATGGCTAAACTGATCTATCTATTCTGTGTGGAGGATCCTCAACAGGAGAACTGTCAAACTGATTTGCCTGTAACAACTCCTGAAATAAATGCTTCGGCTCATTAGCCTACACAGTTTGCAGAATAAAAACATGCTACCAAGAAGGGTAATCAATATCTGGCAGCCAACACCAGCCAATGAAGACGCATGCTACCGCCAGCCCAGATTAATGTTTGCCGACAGATCAGCTTTCATCAAAACATCCCACACACACTCTCATAAAAAAACATTCAGCTGCAACTGAAGAACCTTACTCATCAGACTAAAATAGCACAAATTAACAATCAATTTGGAACAACTGTATTTAGCCTCCTGTTCACAAACATTGAAGTCACTATACAATATTAAGTTACTAGATGTATGCTTTCACTTCCAGATGGTTTATTACCACAAAATAGAAGAAAAAAGTATTATTATAAATTAAACTAATTTTAAGAGTTACATATGGGTAATATGAACATGTTATCTGTACATGTATGTTTAAGATGAAAACTGATAGTGTACTAATATGTATTGTTGTACACAATTGTTTGATTGATATGTGGTACCCATTTAAGGTTCAAACACAGTCCTGGGAATACACTTCAGCTATCTGTCATCAGGCTTTCTGCCAGAAAATAATTTAAGGGTACGTAATAAAAACAAAATAGATCCTAAGTGTCCATACTAGTTTGAACCATTAAAATTGGACACTGTATTTCATGTACTTTGAATGATCTTTCTAAACATTACAAAAATGTATCCATTAACTTCCAAGATTTTAGGGTACATATTTTTACCCGTCATACCCTCTAATAAAAAAACCCCGTCAAGGATAAAGATTAATTGTTGTTTGGTATCAACACAAAGAGTACCGGTTAGGTACATGATAAGCCCATCAGGAGTTTGATGAAAAACAATAGATATTAATGAATATGTTACGGGTATGATTCAATTCTAATGCAACCCCTGCAATTAAGAAAACGTCCACAGCAAAAAACAAGCAGTGAAAAAACAAAACACAACACAAAAGGATGGAAATTAGTTTAACTCACATGCATAACTATTCACTGATTCAGGAACTATTCAATGTTTAATTTATCGTTTGTCAATTTTTTTAAAATACAACATTATAGTATTCTATACAGCTAGTTAGCATTAAGCATTCAGGCTGAATAATTAAAATTGGCAAATTTTATTTTAATTTGGTGAAGAAATATTGTTTAATGACTGATATTTTGTTGGAAAATAACTGTAGATTTCTACCATTTTTAAAGTCTAATAGATAATTTGGCAAAATGTTATGCTTGCCCAGAGCTAGCACTGAGCATGGTAATGAATCAATGTGACATGGTGACAATTCAACATCAAAAGAATTCAAAGGCATGTTAAAATTGTACATGACTAGTGTTTTCCCTAGCTTGTTTTAGCATGGTGCAGCACCATGCCTCAATAGTCTAGCACCATCTTGCCTCAATCAGCGCCATGCTGACCTGAGATTAAACAACCCTTTTTCAGTAATTAATTCCAAAATTGCCCTTATAAAACACTCAAAAAGATATTATTAATTAATAAAATATGCCTTTCTTATCTTTTGCCATTCATTTATTAAAGCAAGCACATAAATTACATTAATGTTTATTTTAATTTAATTTTTTTTGTATTTTTAATGAAAAACAAGTGCCCCGAAAATGGTGAAAATGTCTCAAAAGTCTTTGGTCTACCATGCCGTGCCTAATTTCTAGGGAAATCACTAATGACATTTTTGATGTTCATAAAATTTACCATCAACCAAATTCCATATTTCCTCCAATGTTTAAAAGTATTTTCCATTACCTTTTTCTGTTATCATCAACTTAGTTTTACAATATTTAGTGTTAATTACCACTCTTCATGCATTATTTTAACCTTCTGACTACTGCAGGCGAGATATTACTGTTATCGGGAATAATGTACATAAATATTGGACAGCTGGCCACAAATGCCCTTAAGTAAATGCTACCTTTTTTTGCATAATTTTAATCACCATTAACTGATCTAAAAATCATAAAAATTACAAAAAACCTGTGTCGGTAAAATCACGGAAACAAAATCCTGTAACGTCCTACAATAATAGCACACACTAATATATTGCACAATTGCTGATAACATTTTGGACTAAATATACTGTCAAAAAAGAAATGCATAGGTGAAATATTCATGGAATTATTTCTTTAATACAAAGTGGCATAATTTCGTTATTTATGATCATATCACAGTAAAATTTGACATGAGTATGTGACAATTTTCTTGCTATGGACTGACGGCAGTGGAGGCGTTTTCATCACCAAATAGCGCCACACAAGGGCACTGAAATCAGTACCTTGTGTGGCCATCATCAGTAGCAATCACTGCTGTAGAAGGAAACACGACTCCTCACTGAACCATACTCGCCGCCAATTTACTACGTTCCACCCCTGTACATTCCTGCACCAGTGAACACGTAAATGTTGATGTTGACATCATGGGACGGGTCCAACACACAGTCTCCTAGCCCGTAAGTCAGCTTCTCGAAGTCGGTTCCGAATGGTTTGTGCAGACACCCTTCTCAAACCAGGTATGTGTCCAGCAGTATTCATTGCTGTGGCAGTTCGGTGACGCAAGTGCAGAACCCGGATGTAGCAATCTTGTGCTGCAGTTGTTATGCGAGGTCTTCCACTTCTGGGCAAGTCTTCAGCCGATTGAAACTGCTAGTACCTGTCCCAGAGACGTGAAATGGTGCTCTGATGGATGTTCATGTGGCGTGCGACTGCCGACTGTGATTCACCTAACTGGAGGCGGCCTATTGCAATGTTTCGATTCGGCATCTTGTCACTCGTCTACGTCGAAATGGAAATGAGGTATCATTGCGAGCATTGCAGCTTTAAATACCCATTACTACCCCAATCTTTTCTCCAAGTTTCACATGCATTCGCCAAAATCTGACAATTTCACACCGATTTCCTGCAATTGTCACATGTGTGGTAAAACAATTTTTAGGGTGTATTTGGGCATGCTGTCCCATTCCAGGAATATTAACAAACATGGTCATTCAGCAACATTGTACAAAAACACGATATTTTGTAAAATCAAACAATTATCTTCTTTTCCTATCACTTATGTGTTTCTTTTATGACAGAGTATATGTAAAAAAAAAGACATTTGAAAACACTACACTCACATCTTGTAAACTTACCTAGTGGGTGTATACCACAAAATAAAATCTCATACACGACAATATGGTAACCAGTGTTTCTGCCAGAAAGAAATATTTGGGTATGGCGCTGTGAAATTTAATGCAGCCACAGTCAACAGGGGGTAAGGGGTCCTCCCCAACAAAGAAAATGGGTTACATTTAGGGTTAGGGTTAAGAAAATCATACAATAATGATAAGAATAATTAATTTTGTCAAAATGTTAACTTAAAAAAATTATAATTTGGGTATGGCGCCATACCCGTTTTACCCTCTGGCAGAAACTCTGGTAACATATATGTGTAAAACTCCTACATGTATCGTATCAATCTACATATACACCATGGATATAAATACTACCACCCTTCATTCTTAAAGGAAATCAGAAAACAAATGGGTGTTACGCTGCTCATTTAAAAAATCACCAGTAGCGTCTACGACTACCCATGTTCCTCACAAAAACTGTTGCTATTTTTAGTAGGATCTGGCACATTTCAAGCACAAAATGGTAGTTGGTACATTGACACAAGTTCAAATTAAATTACAGGAATTTACTGGCCAGATGAACCAACCTTTTATCACAATAGCCAGTCACATTTGTCACCAATGGCAGGACTTGTGGTATTAGCTGTGCTATCAAATGTTAGGTGCACCTTTAACTTTGACCCAGCCAAATGTTATTTGATTTAGTAATAACTAGAGGCACTGATTTTTTGTTATCGTGGAATAGTGGAAAAAACTTATTTGAAATGGAAATCCCAATATTTCCCTCAAAATCATTATTATTTAACTGCAAATAGTGCATTTAATTTCCTCAATGTCATTTTGAAATAGAAATTGTCAATACTGACATCCACCAGTACAAGCCACGACATTGACATCTTTGTGTGTTACACTAATAATGTTTAATAAGGAAGTTGTAAAATAGTGGAATGGAAAATAAACCCGGATTTTGTTAAATACTAAAATGAAAAAAGGGAAAATCTGAAATGGAAAATCAGTGCCTCAACATACCCTCCAATAATATGGTACCGCAAACAGTATTTGTGGATTATTTTGGTCAAGTATCAGGATTTTTGCCAGAGGATAAAACAGGTATGGTAGTGTTTTCCCTAGCTTGTTTTAGCATGGTGCGGCACCATGCCTCAATAGTCTAGCACCATCTTGCCTTAATCAGCGCCAAGCTGCCCCAGATTAAACAAGCCCTTTTCAGTAATTAATTATAAAATTGTTTTAGCATGGTGCGGCACCATGCCTCAATAGTCTAGCACCATCTTGCCTTAAACAAGCCTTTTTCAGTAATTAATTCGAAAATTGCCTTTATAAAACATGGAAAAAAGGTATTATTAATTAATAAAATATGCCTTTTATATCTTTTGCCATTCATTTATTAAAGCAAGCACATAAATTACATTAATGTTTATTTCAATTAATTTTTGTGTATTTTTAATAATATACAAGTGCCCCGTAAATGGTGAAAATGCCCCAAAAGTATTTGGTCTACCATGCCTTGCCAAATTTCTAGGGAACTCATTACACCATACTTCCCTCTGTTTTTTTAAAGTTGACCTTTTAACAAAATTAATTACTCTCCATCATTATCTCAACCCTAACCCTAAATCGAACCCATTTTCACCCTGTCAACTGCGGTTGCATTCAGCACACACATTGTAAATATTCAATTCCATAGCGTCATACTCAAGTTTCTTTCTGGCAGGAACCCAGAGTATAAATTGTAAATAGCATAGCAGTGTTCTCTATGGTTCAAAGTTTAGGAGAGTAGCAGGTCACACACAAAAAAACAGATATTCAAACCACACCGTGTATTTTTTTTAAACTATAGATACTGTATTCTGTTATTTTCAATATGTCACTATTGTCAGAATCTTTGGTGAAAGCTGGCATATTTTTGGAATACCTCAATGCAATGTACCTTTGTCTAACATATAACTTTTTCGATACTTGGTCGAAAGCGAGAGGGAACTCTGCCACTACATAGGCTACTCCCACCGACAAAGTGCTTAGCGAAGGTTGTTTTTATAAGCAAACTTGTAAACAATTACTTACCATTGTTCTGTTGAACTAACACTGGATGTTTTCTCGGACGTCCAGGTTTGCGTTTCTCTGTAACAGGACTCCCTGGTACAGGTTCCAATGTCGGTGCTTGCAGTGAAGACGTCAAGTTCATGAGTTTGTGTCTCTTCTTGGGAGGCAAGCACTGCTGGGTTGTGATCTGCCTTTCTAGAATGGGAGGTTCCTGGTCATCCAGCACACTCACACTCTTCTTCTTTGGGCCTCTCGGTTTTTCCAGAGGTAAAGGAATATCTTTAAAAAGCATTTGATCTTTGGAGGACTTTTTCTTCTTTGGTTTTTCCATGATCAGCTTGTCTTTTTTCTTTTTCTTTACATTTATCTTTGTCAGTCTAAATATGCTGGGTAGCAAGACCTCTCCGGGCCGGACACGGATGAAGTTGTCTCCTGGATGTTCGGCAATCGCCATGCCATTGAGGTCTTGAAGTATTGTTTCAAAGTCTGATAAGAACATTGGGTCTACAATGTTCTTGTGCTTCGACTTAAAATACAGCAGTTTCTTTTTCTTCTTCCTCTTATCCACCAATTTACCAAAATCATCCATTCCATCCGAAGGTGTTCTAAATGATCCCGGTGAAACTATTCCGAGACCAGACTGCGTTTTCAGCATTTTTGAAGACTGGAAACCTTTGAACATCCGATCGGTTCCAAAGAAAGGGGTTCCAGAAAAGGATCCCATTTGTTGAAATTTTGATCCAAATGAAGCAGAAGATGCAGATGGTGCTACTGGTGATGCAAAGGGGAAATTTGGCAGCGACAGGGATCCTGTAGACTGAAAAATGCTAGATGGAGATGACTTATTAGTGGATTTTGGTGTTGTTTCCGCACTTGACGTTGAGACTGCCAGAGGACGAGAAAGTTGCTCGGAGCTGGATTTGGCAAATGTGTCGGCAGGCGCTTTGGACAATTTCTTTCTTCTACGTTTCTTGTGCTTTCTCATCATAACGTGAAGTTTCGGTTTGCGAATCTTAGGTTTTGGTTTGGATTCCTTTGATGGCATTGACATCTCAGATGATCCTGTGGTTAAGGTTGGCTCAATAGCACCGAGGCTGTCTTCAAGTGGAAGATCATGAATTTCATCATGGTCGCTTTCTCTCACTTGAAACTGTGAATTGATAGAGTCTTGGACACTCTGAATTAAAGTATCAAACTCACTCCCAGAAGGGGAGAGCCGTTCTCCGACTTTTGGTTTTGAACCAAACTCGGACTCACCCACTGCAAACAATATATTGCTTTGCGTTTGATTCAGGTTTATGGGATGCTTGCGAGGACGCCCAGGTTTACGTTTTGGCTGAGCATCATCAGCTTTTAACGTTGAACCCATTCTTGCTTTCTGCAACTTTTTTCATAAATGGCTTCTTTCTTACAAACGTTTTCACACCTATGCACTTAGGAGGCTTCGTTTGTAACTTTGTGGGTGGTCTACCAGGGCCTCTCTTCAGCTTAATTTTAGTCTTTTTTAATTTTTCTAGCTTCTTCATTGCTCTCACGCCAGTCTTTTTCAGATGAGAACTACTAATTTTCTTTACAGTATGAAGTTTATCGGGAATAAGACCCAACTGCTTCAGAATAGTTGATTTATTGGGCGAGCCTTTTGGTCGCCCAGGACGTCTTTTCTCAAAACCAGATGGTTTTTGAGTCGGACGTTCCTTAATACTTGTATACGCTGAAGTGGTTTCTATGGAACTTGTGTTCATTACTTTAGAACTACTGATTTTAGCTGGGTCTTTACAAACTTCTTTCAGTGAACAACTTGATTCGCCTATCTGCATTATATCCAAGTCGAACAATGAAGTCCTTTCCACATGCTTTTCACTTTTCTTTCTTTTGCAGTCACTAATAATATTCTTATTTGTAAGTGGTCTTTTATCGTACACTTTCCGACTCACGACTTCATTGGACCGTTTCTGCAATGACTTTTTGCTAGAATTCAACAATTTCTTGCTATTTGACTTTACTGCCACTGGCAAACTGGTGGACTCATGGGTATTCTGTTTTATTACCGATGACGTAGTGTTTTCAGATGTGTTATTGTTATCAGTTATCACTCTACTCCTGGCATCATCGGTCTCATGCCAGTCATAAACACTTGTTTGAGATTCCTGCACTTGTTCACTCAACGAGAAAGGCTTACTGGACAAGATACAGTTTTCTTCAAACTGCACATTTTGTTCAGGGGCATCATGTGTGATGGGCTCTGCATAATCAACAACAGTTTCATTTGTTGTAGCATCCATATTGTACAATTTACTTTTCCTGTGCTGAAGAAAAGCAAACTTTCTTTTTGGAGGCCGACCACGCTTCCTCTTGCCCGAGGAAACAGGCTTCACAACTTCACTGAAAACAGTTTCAAGACTTGTACTTGGTTCAGAAACTTTATCCAATACTGGCACTGGCTGTGAAACAATATCTTGTGAGGAGCTAGTTTGTACACCATCAACTTTTCTCTGTTCAGATGACTGGTTTTCTGATGATAAATGCTCACCATTGGTGACTGAATTCGGAGATTCGTTTCCTGAAGGCGAACCCCCAATTGACTGAATGCCACTATCGGGGGACACATTAGACATGGTGTCGAGCTTGAGGAGCTGTTCAGAGTGTACTGTTGTGGTTAGCTTTATCCGTTTTGCCTTCTGTTGGTATTTGTCATCACCTTCGTCATCGGTTGAGAAATAGCTATGTTGCGAACTAGAGGGAATACTGATAGCATCATTGATCCGAGAAGACTCTGTGTCTGTCGTGCAGTCTCCCCCTACCGACTCGCGTTCAGAGTCGGAGTAAACTTTACTTTCCGTTCCAGAATCAACTTCACTGTTTATTCGAGAACTTTTACCAGAGAGATTGTCCTTGCCAACACCTTTTAAAGGCTTGCTGGTTATGTTTTTATCAGGCGACTGGCAGACTTCAGGTGCATCAACTGTCCCCTGGTTGTCGGTCAGGCCTGATGATGAACGGTGGTCTTCAGCGTGTCCCAAATCCGATTCCATCAAAAATACAGCATCATCCACGTATCCTTCAAAACGGGCATATGATGTCTTCTGCTGGATGGACGATGTTGTCTCTTCAGTTATACTCTGAAGGATAAAAAAAAAAAAAAATTGATTTTAATATTAAAAAAAAGATCAGTTTTCTTTGACTCGGGTACTATAATCAAGGAACAGTGTGTTTTCAAAATCTTGATTAGCAATGTATCTAGTCAATTAAAAATTGAATTAGCAATTACTGGTTAATTTTTTTTAAATTGTGTAATGATTTCTGAAACTTGCGTAGCAAATCACAATGCAATACTGAACAAACTGTCCCCCATTAATAATCATTTATTTGATGTTTACATGTATTAGCAACCCCTGCAATTGCCCACGGCAATCGGCAATGCTGTGGAGTTTTTAGTTCTCAATGGCACTTTTTTGCTTTGGACTATAGCCATTACTTTACTGGTTCAACTGTAAGGGTAAATATAGGAAGATATTTTTTTTTAAAGAACTAAAAATGATTCATTAAATCTGCTATCCTGCTTATCATAGTACAGAAATATTCACCTGCAAATTATTTTGTGATGATGTGCTTGCAAGTTTATCCACCAATGCCTTGTCTCGAAGGAAAGGTGTCTTGAAGCATGGACTCTCAGGAGTAGGTTTCTGTTTGGACGATAACTTTCTGTGTCCAGTACAGGTTATTCTCAATTTTAACTGGCCCTCATCAAAGTTTGTGTGTTGCACAGAGAACTGTTTTTCCTTTGGCTGATCGCTGGCATCACTTTCGGAGCCCGATTCACTGCTGGAGGAGCTGTCGGCACTTTCGTCATCCCAATCCACATCACTCATGGCTCCCCCAGCCGCGCCGAACCCCACCGTACAATTGTACGAGGTGACCGTCCAGCTTTATTGTAATTTATACAACCTACAAAATACAGTAAAATCAAAATCAAATATACTACTGTTTTTCTGACAATATACAAAAATTTAGCAACAACAAATACTGGATTACAAATTAGACATTTAAAATTACAAATGTATTCAAGGTTTAAGCTGTTGTTAACCAAAGGAGAATTAAACTTGAATTTGGCAAATATATTTCATTATAAAAGCTGCTTCAAAAATTGTCTTCCGTTTGTAGATCTATAGCCATTCTGGCCATTTGACTAATTGAATTTGGCAAAAATATTTTCTGACCAAATTTGCCAAATTGCTGATATTTTGGGGGCCACCTTAAACCCTAAATATATACTATTCAGCAACATACACCACCATTAGAGCACATTAATTTATTAATCATTGGCTACTGGATGTCAAACATTTGGAGAGAAGAAACCCACTATATTTTTCCATTAGTAGCAATGCAATTAGTCACAATGCACTGGTTGGAACCAGAAATAGGCCAACAGCCCTATCCGAAATGTTTGAGGTACTCGTCAGTAACCTGAAAATATTTTTGGGTCCGCATTTTACCCTCTGGAACAAATCCCTGGCAAGTGCTTTACTGTTGGGCTATGTCCCATCCATGTCCGAATTAGATGTGCAGGCCAAACTTATTAAAGACAACTGCTATTAATACTCTTAACCTTCTGACTACTGCAGGCGGGAAATCTCGCCCGACGTCACACCAGTCGACATACTGTACACTGTATACAGTGCATTCCCCAATTTATATTTCCCGCTGTTTTGCATATCACACTCACCGGAAGTGATTTATTAACAGGAAATGACAACTCAGCTTCCTGTTTCTTTAGATTTTGTTTTTTTAATGGAATTTCCCTCAGAATTTTGATTTGAAAAAGTGGTTTTCGACAAGTATTTTCGCTTGACAACAATGGCAGCATGCCATGGTCATTTTCAAGGATCTATAGCTGATTGTGACAACTAATTTGATAATAAATTTGATCGTTTTACCAACGAAAATCACCAAATATTGAGACATGAATCGCAGTTCGTTTTTAAAAAACAATTCTGGTCAGAAAGCCAGTGATTGGGAATAATGGACATAAAGACTGGACAGCTGGCTACAAATGCCCATAAGCAAACACAACTTTTACGATTTTTTGCCTAATTTTAATCAACACCAACTGATCTAAAATATCATAAAAATTTGAAAAATACATGAAAATAATACATACTGATTCAAATATGAACTTTATGTATTTATAAAATATTTAAGTGAATATATGTGAGTAAAAATTAAAAACTTGTACCCACTCAACATGATGTTTGTCAAAAATTAATTGAGTAGTCTAGTATTTTTTATTTTTAAAAACAAAACTAAGTTTTAACTTGCAAACCAGACTCCCTTGTTCGAACATGGACAAAACAACATTTTATTAACAAGTTCTTGATGATAAGAAGTCACAGTAAAATCAACACATGCAGTTTAAAATTTTGCTACCTGCTTTAAGTAAATTTGCTGACTAATTTTAGTTCTGGCACAAAGTGTATTTCTAACTGTAACAACACCTTAATTCCACTTAACAAAGAATCCCTAACTACAGGGCATATACTGCAAAGATGTCCAACCTACAACAGAACATCTGACCACAACTGAGAATAATTAGAGAAAAAAATGTTGCAAAGAAAATCTAAGAGCTCACCCTATTCATTGCCAATTGCTTATTTTATACAAGATCCTTGAAGATGGCTACAATATTTAGTTTGGCCAATATTTTCTTTTGAATAATTTTTAAGGAAATCATTACATATATCTAAAAATTGGTTAAAACTCAATTTATTCCAGAGTGAATCTCTGCCTACTGCTGACTGGAATTATGTAGGCTGTAGAAGCATTATCAGCCTAGTATTCAGTTAATATTCCACTATCTACAGATTAAAAATATTTACTTGATTTTTTTTTTAAATACTTGAGTATCGATCCATTTTTCAATGTGAAAGCACCCAAGTTTCACAATAACTTTTCACTTAATTCTAATGATACATTTCTTAACAGAAAAGGCGAATCTGATTTGTGATTTAAAAGTGATGACCTATCAGATTTACAGTCTGTAGACTACTTTATGGTTAGCTGTCTGAATGAAAAGTAAAGGCAGTAAATTACTTGTTCACTTTTACATCAAAAATGGATCGGTCAATGCAACTAATGTTTGGTGGATAGCAGAATATCTACTTTACACTTGGTGATGCAAATTGTATAGTTAGCATGTTAAATATTGCATGAATGTGATGTTATTAACTTGAATCTGATGTCAAATTCATCTGTCGCAAGATACTCAGACTAACCCAAAAACATTTAAAACAAACTGAAAACATGTCTGAGGAGGGCATAACAAGTTTTGACATATATTTAATTATTTGCTTGGTTTCAAAAACTCAAATATCATATGGGAATGAAATAATTTAACAAACACAAGTTTATATTTTTATTTGGTCTTCAAAAGAAATTTTAGAAGACATCTATAGACATCTATGATACATGGAATCCATGTTGATCAGATGCTTGTTTAACTTAGCATAACAAAGAGAATTTTGTTGAACAACTGGAAGACTAGGTAAATAAAATAAACAGTAAAATATTTCAGTTAGATGTTGGTCGTTGTTAAAAAAGATAACTACATGTCTGTATTGGCAATATACAAGCATTATTTACCAAATTATCTTACCAACGCGCCAAAACAATACACCAATTATGCGCAACATATCACGCCTGGGACATTATTACACATTCAGAGACTATCTACCCGAGTTATATTACCTTACCTGACACACCTTATTATTTGGTCAACACTAATTAACAATCAGTGCTCTAAATTGTCTATATTTCCCTAAATTATGTCATCGCTATATAAAATGGCGTCTGCGGTTTGAGGTTCGACAGGAGAAAAACAAGTGCGCGCATTCAGTCCTGTGTATTCTTCCTCACAATTCCAGTACAAAAAGTAAAGTAACGTACAAACAATATATCATAGAACAAAGTACCAAAATTTACTTCATCAGTAGATGTAAAATGAATAACCCAATGACTAGTTTTATTTTATTGGCGGTGGCTTGTAATCACCCCTTCGTTCTTCCATTGGGTTGTTTTGGTCTGCGTTGAAGAGCTCTAAGAAATGGGGAACCAGAACTAGGAATAGTTCTCACATTTTATAACTTGGAATAATATGCGGACGTGGATTTTTTGCCCCCCCCCCCCCCCCCGTTTGTGAAATAAAGCCAAAATAGCAAAATATGATCAGTTAATATATTTACTGCTTAATGTTTTTAATTACAACTGAACAATCAATGATTAAAGACAACATATTTTGAAAACGTTACTTTTTAAAACATTTACGTAACGCATATTTTTTTTTTCTTTACAGGCTACACTCCTTCCCCGTGTAACACTTTGTAACGCTACAATTATTCCTGTTAACATACGTAACGCTAGTCAAAACACATCACTGCTTTTCTTGTGACCGTGTCATAATAATTGACCAATATTATTAGATTTTTACGGGTGTGTATGTGTTGTTTTGTTTTGTTTGCTTTGGTGAGAAATAATAGATACACGTGGCACAACTCGTTTATATTGTTAACCGACGTAGGAAACGGGGGTGGGGGGGGGGGTCCTGTGCCCTCTACGTTGTAGCAGCAGCGATGATTTTTGTTGTTTTGTGTGTGTGTGTGTGTGTGTGTGCGTGCGTGCGTGTGTGTGTGTGTGTGTGTGTGTGAGTGCGCGCCCCTTTTGGCACCTTCCTACGCCCGTGCTGTTCATGTATAAACTGATTTGATTTGATTTGTTATAGAAAAAATAGCAATGATTGGATACATATGTTACTTTATAAATAAAAATTTAGATATTTATTTTAAAAACCATTACTTAACTTTAGACAAACAACCTCTCCCAGATCTCTATAACGTTTCATGATGTCTGCCACCTAAAAAAAACCTATTATTAAATATATTATATTTACAAAGTCAACTTTATAAAGTTACCGTTAACACGATTTTAACAATTACCATTCATATCAGAGTAAATATGACATTTCAAATCCCACGAATTACATACGTGGTACATTTTCTATTACTAGTATTGTGGAATCCTGAGTTTCAATGCCGAATTTTCCGAAATTGAGTTTCAGTCAGAGTTGACAAATAAGGATTCTCCGATATATTACGAATTCTGCCGAAGTGTTCCGAATGAAAGTACAAACACATAATGTTTTTAGGTTTTTTTTAGATTTTAACAAACGAATATAGATGATAAAATACATTAATAATAACAATTGAATAATAATTAAAAATACATAATAAATTACTTAACGATGGTATTTGATATGATGATGGTGATCCTAAATAAAATCTGTTAAAACGTACTCAATCCAAAACGTACAAAAGACAACAAAAAAAACAACAACAAAAAACACCACCCCAAAAAACAAACTGTGGGTACGTTTTGGTGAAAACGTATGGTACTTGTACCAAAATGTACCAATCAAAACGTACTAACCGACCCGTACCCATACTTTGATCAAAACGTGTCCATGATTATACGTTTTTAATTAATAATAATAATAATAATAATAATAATAATAATAATCTTTATTTAAAGAAGGTTACACAAATAGTAGTACACTAATCTCCCTTGTGGCCTTCTGTCTATTAAGTATTAAACATTATTACTCAACATATAATGAAATAAACAATGTAATAACAAAACACAACATAATTATTCTTCATTAAATGCATCGAATACGCATGATGCATACATAATTAATACAATTTTGTTTACATATACAAACAAATGTTATCACAACTTGATATAATCACAAACAAATATAATTTAAACGTACAGATTCCTGAGTAAAGATTTTACTGAACATTACCAAGAGCCAGTGTTGTTATGAATTTTTTATATTGTCTTTTAAATGAAAGTAAGGATACACTTTTTTTTAATAGAATCTGGGATTGTATTCCATGTTTCAACACCAGAATATCTGAAGGAGTGTTTATACAATTCAGTGTTGGGTCTTGGCAATACAAAATTATTATGTGTTGCTGATCTCAGGTTATATTTATTTGAGCCTGATGATGGTATGAAATAATCACTTATATATGCAGGTGTCAGATTGTTTAACGCCTTATATACTAATGTACCTGTATGGTATGTGCACCTATAATCAAAAGGCAACCACTGTAATTCCTTAAAGAGGCCTGCTGAAGGAGTTAGCAGTGGCTTATCAAGGATTAGCCTAGCCGCTCTTTTTTGTAGCTTTATTAATCTGTCAACGTATGTTTTATTGCAACGACCCCATGTTACTGATCCATAATCAAATATGGGAAGAATATATGCATTATAGAATAGAGATTTTGATTCTGGGGTGAGAAATTTGCTAATTCGTCGCAAAAGAGCCAGTTTAGATGAAACTTGTGAACAAATGTGATCAACTTGTGTGTTCCAACTAAGATTTTGATCAACACAGAGTCCTAAATGTTTTTGACAATGAGTAGTTTTAGATGGGTTTATAGACATATTATTATTGATGCACCAAGAGTTTACGGCATCTAAGTTTGTTTGTAACGTAGTGTCTATTACTGACAAATGTCTGCCAGATGTGTGTAATGTCGTGTCATCTGCATACATATCTACACTGACATTTTGGGTAGATAATGGAAGATCATTTATAAACATAAGAAATAAAATAGGCCCAAGAATAGAGCCTTGAGGCACACCAAATACTATACCCAATTCTTTGGAGCTAATATTGTTAATTTGTATACGCTGTTTTCTGTTGTTTAAGTATGACTTAAACCATTCAACTGTACTCGGTGACAGTCGATATACCTGACGTTTTTGTAGCAAGATTTGGTGATCCACCAAGTCAAGTGCTTTGCTCAAATCTAAAAATACAGATAATATAAAATTATAAAAAATTAATAAGTTTTAGCCTGTTTTATTTATATATAACAATGAATAGAGTAATTAAATGACGTAAAACGTAAGTAAATATCATAATTATATGTGTATTTTTGCTCCAGATACAATGTAATAAGATATTATAATTGTTTAAATAACATGTGGCGTCACTTGGATAAATTGTAACTAAGAAGTGGTAGGCTGTCGAATGGGGATAATTTTTTCTTTTAAATAGTCCATTTTGTTCAAAATATCGGTACGTTTTGGTGAAGGTACATTTTGGCATAGGTACGTGTTGACAAAAAAAAAAATGGGTACGTTTTTGTTTGATACGTTTTTGTTTGGGTACGTGAAATATCCCATCATGCAACAATAATCATGGCTGCGCCCATATAGCTGCAAGTGTCATCAGGATTTGTTGTTGTTACAAGCCTTATAAAAAGTAACAAACAATTCATTGGGTAATCCCAAAATTAGAAAAGTATGGCTATATACATGTTTAATAGTTTGCATTGTGATAAAATAGTTTAAAAATCGTTTTAATGTTCCAATATTTTTAATCAAGGGTTAGGGTCACAGAGGGGTAGTCGGTGCATGGACATTTAAGGTCTCGCTACACAGATGTCATCTGCCATTGAAATCCATGTTAATTTGCCCAACTTCAAATGAAGAGTGCCAATAGAACGGGTTCTCGTTGGCACTATTAACATACACTAACAGTAACAACATACACCACTGCAAACATGCATTATATTTATTGTACTGTCAATGTCATACAATTTCGATTGACATGTTTTCGATACTTTGTTTGTTACTGCATGTATCGCAAGATTATGCAAGATATTATGTCACTATCAGCCTGAACATAAACAACGAAGTGTCTTTTTTTCCTCTCAATATTGAAAATGCTTCAAGTTAAGCTGCCAACTTTACTTTTTAATTAAAATACCATAAATATTGTGCATGTTATCAGTTTTTCTTAATGCAATATTTTGGTGTTAATGAAATGCCTCACATAGTGAAATCCAGGTATCACAAATCCCTGCAAAGTTATCGTCTGCAACACTGACATCTGACCTGCCAAAGTTAGACTATATATCACGTGATCATTACACTGAACAATGAAATTTATGGAAGGTTGGTTGGGTTACCTCTTATGTCATTCACAGCAAAGTTCTTTTCGGTAATTTCTGGTGGGGGCATGTTTTCATGTGCATTTACATTTTCTACAACTAAAAGTGGAATGGTGGAATTTGATTTTTTGAAAATATATATAGCTGTGTACCTCTATCAGAGTACTTAGGTAACAATCTGAATTTTAGTGCCATTGATTTGTAAAAACCTGCGTCGTGGTTAGGCCATCAGTCTACAGGCTGGTAGGTACTGGGTTCGGATCCCAGATGAGGCATGGGATTTTTAATCCAGATACCAACTCCAAACCCTGAGTGAGTGCTCCGCAAGGCTCAGTGGGTAGGTGTAAACCACTTGCACTGACCATTGATCCAGGAAACGGGACGTAGCCCAGTGGTAAAGCACCCGCTCGATGCGCGGTCGGTCTGGTAGGCCCACTGGGCTATTTCTCGTTCCAGCCAGTGTACCACGACTGGTATATAAAAGGCTGTGGTATGTACTACCCTGTCTGTGGGATGGTGCATATAAAAGATCCCTTGCTGCTAATCGAAAAGAGTAGCCCATGAAGTGGCAACAGCAGGTTTCCTCTCTCAATATCTGTGTGGTCCTTAATAGGGTCTCCACGAGTACTCGAGTACTCGGGCACGGGTCGAGTCTAGCAAGACTCGAGTCCGTTCACAGGACTCGAGTACCCGTACAAGGTGGAATCAACTATAATACACTGGAGAATGTAGGACAATAATTTCAGGATTAGATAATCAACGATATAAGTGACACAATAATTATAAGATCATGCACTAGTTTCTTTTTTTAAACTGGCCGTCCATCCATCATAACACTAAATATATCAACCGGTTTCTAAATGCAATACAATGACATGATTTGGTATCCATGTTCAGCCCTGGAATTAAAATGCATAATTCTATTTAACTTTATTCTTTAATCTCATCATTATCTAGTGTAAGTTTCGGGTACTCGGGTCCGGGTCGAGTTTGACCCTCGAGTACTCGAGTCCCATATTTTGGACTCGTGGAGGCCCTAGTCCTTAACCATATGTCTGACACCATATAACCGTAAAAAAATGTGTTGAGTGCGTCGTTAAATAAAATATTTCCTTCCTTCCTTCCTGACCAGTGATCCATAACTGGTTCAGCAAAGGCCATGGTTTGTGCTATCCTGCCTGTGAGAAGCGCAAATAAAAGATCCCTTGCTGCTAATCGGAAAGAGTAGCCCATGTAGTGGCGACAGCGGGTTTCCTCTCAAAATCTGTGTGGTCCTTAACTATATGTCTGACGCCATATAACCGTAAATAAAATGTGTTGAGTGCGTCATTAAATACAACATTTCTTTTTCTTTCTTGATTTGTAAAAAAAGATGATTAGACATTAACCTATGACGAAAACATAATGTAAATATGTTTTCAGTGACCACTGTCTATTGGTCTGAAAATTATTCAATATTTTTTACAAGTTACAAATATTTTATGATTTTTATTTTCCAAAGACAATTTTGATGTGAATTATTGCACTGAGTATACACCCTATACTACCATAACAAGGACAAAAATAGACAGCCAATGAAACTATTAAAAACATTTGACGTTTGTGAAAATATAGCGGAAACACCTGTACGACTTAGCAACTAATTTTTTTGGACGAAAATTTGGCGTTCATGGGAAATTATCACTGTTTTTCACAATAAACTAATGTAACTTGAGAAAGGTAAAGTATTATTGTATGTACGGAGTATTGTTTTTATTATATTTTTATTTTTTGCTTATCGTATTGAAAACATGACACCAGGATATAGCATTTATTTTCACTTCAAAATTGAGAACATTTTTGTCTCACTTTTTTGCTATGACCCCATCTGGCTGTAGTACCAGTCCAAAAAGGTGATTCATTAACCAATTCACTCCGGCTGTCTCTTACGCTATACACCCATGTCCCAAAAGTCAATGCGCAATATTACAAAATAACAGGCATAATACAGCCAGAAGGCTTACGAAAAAACCCATATTGTTTTAATTCTTCCCCAATTCCTAGAAGTGAATGTATGAACCATAACATATGTCACAATTAGGAACTAGTATGACTGTGGTACAAAACATCTATGGTACAATTTAACTAAATTACTTTTCACAATGGTACACAATGACTTTGGTATGAAATGACTAGCCAGAATGGTACAAAATGACAGGGCTAGCTCTGGCACTCGCCAAATTCGCCAATTGTGAATTTTGAAAGCAGTTTGAGAATTTTATCTTAATTTGGCAATATAATTTGTTGTAATAACTAATAATTGACATTAAAAAAAAAAGAAGTCAATTTCTGCAATTTTCAAAGTTTAAGGGCTATCCATGAATGACCATGGTACAAAATGACTATGATTCTTTATATATATACAGTATGTGAGAATAGAGCTAGAGTGTGCCTTGTTTTAAAACATTCAATTTCTAAATTTCCGATAACACAGTTTCTTAAAGGAATGCTGTAGCAAGGCTTTTGGACTGGTATGCATATTCAATGATATATAATGCACATTATTGCTTAATATCAACAAGCATATATTGTTATATTTAATTAATAAAATGGTTAAATGTGATGCCTATTTTGTTCCATTCCAGTGAATACGCCCTCTGGTGAGCTGGTGGTTACATAATACTTAATGCGTAACGTCAGGAATGAGTCTCTTGCGCTATACACCCACGTTCCAAAACGTCAATGCACAATATTACAAATCTCCCTGGTTTTTGCGGGATGATAAAATAGACATTCATTGCAATGTTCTGTAATAATAAACATCCCAGTAAGCCAGCAATAACTATATATTGTATAATAACAAGTCAAAATAATTATACCATGTATTGTCCATGCATTGACCTACGTACTAAAATGATACACAGAATGTTTTCTTAGTTAATTGGTTTATTCTGTTAGTTGCCTCTACCTGGGATTCCTGATTGGCAAGTCTGTATTTGAGAGGTAACAAAACAAGCCAATTAATTACCGCAGATTGTTAGAGTTCACTCATAAAATTAAACTTGTACGTTTCCAATTAGTGCAGACACTGCAAGAAGAAACCCGACAAAGTCATCCTGTTTTATGTCTTCTTGTCCAGGGCTCATGCGACCAGGCAAAGCGAGCCCAAACTTCGCTTTGACCAGCCTGACTTCGCCGTGCCAGTCACCGTAAGGCGAAATCTGTGTCGCCTTTTAAAAAATAGTCATCACTTGCAATATACACATAACGGATGAATGGTGAAGAACTTGAGGAACACCTATTCATAGATAATAATTAAGTGTGAAGTGTTTGAGTTTGAAAAGAGACTGGCGCCACAAAATCATGCAACAGGCTCACAGATACCGGTAGACTGTCTAGCTCAGACAACATCCATGAGCATAGGAAGGTGCACACTTTTACACTCTTATAAAGGAAAAATAAAGTAAAATATCTGAAAAGTGTGGGCACGTTTAATGTTATGAGTAAACCCTGAAAGGACTAGTCCTCGGTCCCGGTTAGTGAATGTTTGGTCTGGTCTAGTTGAAATTATCAACAATATTACAATACAGTATAATACAAAATGCCTTTCCACCGTTCTTACATATGATGTATACATATAATTATACATATAATAATACATGGGCAGTGTTTCTGTCAAAGAAATGTTTGGGTATGGCGCTATGAAATTGAATGCAACCACAGTAAACAGAGTATGGGGGCCTCCCCCAGAAACAAAATAGGATAAATTTAGGGTTAGGGTTAAGAAAATCACACGGTAATGATAAAGAGTCATTAATTTAACTTTGAAAAACCCATAATATCTGACAAAAATTTGGGTATGGCATCATACCCATTATACCCTCTGGTAGAAACCCTGATGGGGAACTAGCCAAAACCTCTATGAAGGCTACTGAATTGATTAAACATTTGTCGAACTCTGTGTTTGGTTGTCATTGAATTTTAATGTTTTATGAATATATGAATTAAAATATCCTTTTATTGTCTCGACTTAAACGAATTACGAATGTGAGATATAAGTATTACTATTCCAGTGTCAACGGCAACAGTGTCAACATTTGCATTAATGTTTCGCATTTAGATCACTTTCTCACAAACTATAAGTCCTAGATCAATCAAACTTGCTTTATAGTTGCCCCTTTAGATGTTCATCACAATGCATAATTGCATAACGAGACATGGGTGAAACATTTAATTCCACGTAATTCTTGTTATATTTCAGGTCATCCCTGTATTAGGAGCACCATGAATATCTCATCAGCAAGATGCCTCTGTGGGCGTCTTCCCAGGATGGTTGGGCGTGTTCACCATTCAAGGAAAACAATCCACGCTGAACTGGTAGCACCTTTTGCCAGTCTTGCCGAACAATTCAAGCTTGCCTCGGAAATGAAACAAAAATCTGTGGGGAGTCACAATCTGCAACCTTTTTTCAGGACTGAAAAAGATGATCCGGTGAGCCTCAAAAATAGTACAACAGGTGTTATAGGCTAATATGGTTTATGCTATTCTTTATACTGTGAAGTGCATAGCAAATATTGACATATGGAGAATTATAAACTCAATGGCATTGCTCATTGCCATGGGCAATTACTGGGGTTGTATTTAAAAGATGAATTTAATTATGATTTTATGTATTTATGTTTAATCACAAATGAAGATGTATTCCTCATAAAATAATTAAAAGTTAAATTTACTCTGGAGATAAATTTCTTTTTTGTAATTTTATTTCATGTAATTTTTTCAGACAAAACATAGTCTACACGAAGAAGGTTTATTCTACACACTACCTGAAAATGTGATCAAAAAACTATTTTCCAAAGGTTTGCCTGTGGAATTTAAGAAGTTGGTAAGTATTTTTTGTTTTATTAATTTTCATTTATGTTAGTTACTTTATGATGATTCTTAAAGTTTACTAGTTATAGAATACTGTAAATCTACTATGTATTGCATCATGAAAGTATTGCGAGTAGTCAACAATGGCCAAAACTGCATGTAGAAAGTACTGCGACCTCAGCTGATAGAACTGTATTTAAAACTTAACACAATAACGTTGTTTTATCATCAGCCGCAAGGAGTGAAAACTTGATGTTTTTGCCGCCCACAGATGCAAATCTTTTCTTGACTTGTTATGCAAACGGTCATTCGAAATTAGATTTGTTCCGGCTGGCTGCACGGGTGAGCTGCAGCCAATGGATCTGTCCGTGAACGGAGATTTTAAATATGCCATGAAGGAAAGGTTTACTCAGTGGTATGCTGATACTGTAGCTAAGAACTTGAAAGAAAAGAATGACAAAGGTGTTGACTTAAGAATAAGTGTGATCAAGCCTATTCATGCTCAGTGGGTTGTGTGGCCTGCATGGATCAGTTGTCGAAAGACAAAGAAATGATTCTCAGAGGATGGCGTTTGGCAGGATTACTAGGCCAAAGTGAGTAACTGTGCAATTTACAAAGACTGAACATGTTTGCTTATGACTGGTTGATTATTAAATTACTAAATAAAACTGATTTTTATTTATTTTGATACTTTGTATTTCTTCTCTTTTTTTCTTTTTTTGAAAGAACAAAAAAATCACCAACGACATAATACTGCGTGGAGAAAGTATTGCGATCTTTAGTTCATCGCAGTTTTCGCAGTACTTTGTTGTTCGCAGAACTTTCTGTATTTACAGTAATATAAGATACTAAGAATAAAGTACATACTAGTATATAATTATGATTTTGACTTTTTCTCCAGTGAATTTAATACTGCAAGTTAAAGAATATAAATCTTAACGTTTCGTCTGTATACAGCAGTCATCAGTTCATTAATATATTTATCTTTGTTTGACACCCAATACTGAATGGCCAATTTTTAAAAACATTTATTCATTCATTCATATATAATAAACTTCTTCAAGAGAATTACAGCGGGACGTAGCCCAGTGATAAAGTAATCGTTTGATGTGTGGTCAGTCTGGCATCGACCCCTGTAGATGGGCCCATTGGGCTATTTCTCGTTCCAGCCAGTCCACCACAACTGGTATGTCTCATTCATGTCATGGCATCCTGTCTGTGAGATGGTGCATATTAAAGAACTCTTGCTACTAATGGAAAAATATAGCAGGTTTGACACACAAATAGCCAATGATTAATAAATCAATGTGCTCTAGTGGTGTCGCTAAACAAAACACAGGTATGATAAAAGGTGTAATGCAGTAAGGGCGCTTGGCTAAAACTCAAATTAACTAGTTTTGTTTTGTTTTATTCAGGGCAAGACGTTACAGGAGTCCAGTGTTATGGTACGTGCCCCAGCACTGGAAGTAATAGACTACATCAAGAAAATCAACCTAGACTATCCCGTTCCCAGGTTTATGCTTTGTATCCTCGACACACGTAATACATAGCTAGTTCTTCTTCAAGGTTGTTCATTTGGGAAGTGTGTTGGATTCTGATCATTTGTGATAGTTGAAAAGAAAATTAATCAAATTGGTTATCAGGATGTAATTAGAAAAGATGTCAGATTGGACTTGAGGTTGGGAGCTACATTGGTTCAGAAAAATGGGTATCGTGATATGTTAGAAAAGCTGTGTGTCTTGGGTGGGGTGGTGAAGCTGGGGGTGGTGGGGGTGGGGTGGTTCTGTGTAAAAAAGTGTTGAGTTTTGTTAGAAAAATTATCAAATGGCCATGCTATGTGTCATCAAAGTATAATGGAAGAGTGACATTTTCTGG
Organism: Gigantopelta aegis; assembly: GCF_016097555.1. Lineage (NCBI taxonomy): Eukaryota > Metazoa > Mollusca > Gastropoda > Neomphalida > Peltospiridae > Gigantopelta > Gigantopelta aegis. Next base: position 47,617,650 of record NC_054700.1, read on the forward strand.
TATTTTTATACATGTAGTTTAGTTACTTAAGTATAACTATTTATATACATTTGTTGATGGGACGACTAGATGTTGAGATGTGATCCCAGGATTGCATGCATGAACCTTAATTGGGTATAATCATTAAAAAAAAGCTCTGATTTTAATGATGTCCAGAGTTGAGAAACCCACATTATTTCTCATATGGTTTGAAATGCCATAATACATATCAAAGTGATATATCATATTAAAATGTCAGTTGTAATGTGTTGCCCTAGGTTCTTGGCAATGAAAGTTGATGAAGAAAAATATGGATGAGATTATTTACTACTCAGAGACAACATGATGTCATCAAAATAGATAGTATCATACATGTCATCTGTAAGAATCAGCAATTATCTCCCTTTTATAAAAAATTTATCCAAAATTAAAACATTAGTTTTTGCAAATGTAATTATTTTTAAGATTTAGTTTGGTTGGTGTTTTTGGTGGGTAGGTGAGGGTAAGTGTGCCCATTCTCTAACCAAAAATGTAACCAGATCACATGGCTAGTTCCCTCTAGTATTCACTTCGTTCAGATTGTGTATTTTTCTTAACCTGGTGTGGACGGTCGTCGTGGAGCTGGCAAGACGATGACACTCGCCCACATCCTCCATTACTGTTCCTCTGACGACTGGCTCCTCATCCATGTTCCATGGCGTAAGTAGCGAACACTTTTAATGTGTATAATAAGCATATTCGTATTGTCTATAATAGTATTGATTTGAAAATAACAAAACAAGCAAAAGCAACAGCTGTCACTTTAAACGCAAATATACACACATGCAATGCTCATGCACATTCAAACACATACTCACTGCATTTTCATTCATTATTTCTTGTTCTCATCCTTCCTTTGCAGGGTTTAAGCTGAAACCCAAAATGATTTAGCAATTGGGTGAATTTGATCAGACAATCTGTAGCCAAGTTTCATTTAGCCAAACAGTTTTCTAAGTAGATTTTTTGCAAATTGGTTGGAATATGAGATGAGAAAGAGATGGGATATGAGATGTATATTCTCTGTCTCTGTCTCTCTCTCTCTCTCTCTCTCTCTCTCTCTCTATCTCTCTCTCTCTCTCTCTCTCTGTGTGCTCTCACACACATTTATTGTTTTGATACCTGATGAAACCTTTACGTATATTACCATTAAAATAGGAATTTTTCTGTAAAATTCAGCTGCTCACTGGAATGTTCACTTCAAGGAGTTGTCTCCCTCTTCTCACCGATCGGGTCGGATTGATTTACCCGTGGAGGCTGCAGAGTGGCTTCTGCATTTCCGTACCCAGAACCAGTCACTAATTAAAGACATGATGGTAAATACTTAAAATATCACTTTAGATGAATACATTAATTCAGTCACAGAATTAAGGATGTAAATTACACTTCAAAATTACAACAATCATTGTAAATTAGGCAGCTTAATAGTTCAAAATTAGTAATCAATTAAAGATATCATCGTAAATCGGGGTTCACACTGGAAATAAGTTTGCTTTAACCAATTTTAAGATATGTAGAGTATTTCCTTGAAAATTAATAAAATAACTTAAACAACATTTTTATTAGCCAACTACTTTATGTTGCAGCCACGTTGTATATGGGTAGGGTGTGCTCTGTAAATTAAACATCAGTTGACTTTGTAAGCATGAAATGACTGTATATTGTGGTATCAATTATCAGTTATTTATTCATCATGGGGGTAGGATGTAGCCCAGTGGTAAAGCGCTCTCTTGATGCGCGGTTGGTTTGGGATTGATCCCCGTCGGTGGGCCCATTGGGCTATTTCTCGTTCCAGCCTGTGCACCACGACTGGTATATCAAAGGCCGTGGTATGTGCTATCATGTCTGTGGGACGGTGCATATAAAAGATCCCTTGCTACTAATGAAAAATTGTAGTAGTTTTCCTCTTTAAGAATATGTAAAAATTACCAAGTGTTTGACATCCAATAGCTAAATCAATGTGCACTAGTGATGTCACACTTTTAACTTTTCATTCATCATCACCTCTTTGTCCAAGATTTTAAAAATGTTGTACAGGTTTTTGTCACAGTATATTGTGCAATATGACAAACATCACACAAACCCACTTTGGTTTTCAGTTAGCTACTTCCATAAATTACTCATTATATTGACAATAATTAGATGTCATACATTGTCGGGGTCATACCTAGGCCAAAGTAATGAGGAAGATTTTGTCTGGGTAAAAAAAAGAAGAATTTTGTCAAAATAATAACAGGTCTTCTGCTGCTAGTCATAATAGCTGTTGATGCATGGTATTGTGTCTATTAGAGTGAGCTGTGCGGCCCAATACCTCACCCTTAGTCCATATCAGTCTAGCCTCTACCCATTGACCAGTCCAGCTTGGGTGTCCCTAACAGAAGCCAAAGCTCCTGCTGGAATAGCTCTCTGGGTCACTGAGACATACAAGCCCCCACACCAGGTCAAGGAATGGACTATGAAGGGATGCTGCTAGATCAAAGACATATTTTTGGATGTGGTGTATCCACCCTGTTGCTCCTGCACCCCCTCCCCACTGCTAGATGTGATCCTGACTGTATGGGAGCATTTGTTAGACTTTACTACTACTAAAGTGATAGTATCCATGTTGGTTCTTTTAGATTACTTCGAAATACATATGGAGCAAGCGAGAATCTTCTGAGGAAGGCACACCACTGGTGGATGTTGTTGACTTTGTAAGAATGCAGGGTTTTTTTTCTTCTCTAACCATGTCTTGAAATGACCATATTTTTAAAGTCACTTTTCGCACCCTTGTTTTGACTTTGTACACAATAAATATACCATATCTTACAAAAATTCCAGTTCAGATCCATATTTCGTAAATAGTAATAAAAAAAATTAATAGCAAGATTTTCTTCAAGCATAATCACATGCGTTGGTAATTTTCAAACAAAACATTTTCAATAGAAATTTTGCAGTAGTTTTTTTCAGTGTTCTGAAAACAGAAACATCATGTATCCAGTTTATTATTATTGTAAGGACATACAAAATGATGTCATTGGAATATAAAAGTCATTTAAATTCAAAGTTGGCAGTATTAGTGCAATGTTTCGCCACACAAATAAAAACCGGTCTCTTTACCTTGAATCTTCTCATAATAATTACATATTGAGCAATGGTGTATTTACATGTTGGTGTTTTAATTTTCATAATTTTAAACAAAATATAAAGTTATATAACCATTTCATGTTAGAATATTTTTTTGTGTACAAAGCCAAACAGTGTGAAAATTGACTCTCATTGACATATACATAATAGCCATTGATTAAACAATATTTTGAAGTTTAGTTAAAGTCAGTTTATATATTAAATTTCTCACATCCATCGATTAATCGTTATTTTGTGTGTTATTATAGAATCATTCCCATCCTTTGTGTATACATCATATTCTATTAACATTAAATAAATAGAGATTATTACCAGTGTTTTTCGGTATCGTCAGTATCATATATTAGGAATAAAAATTGTATTATGCGAGCCTCTGGCACGCAACTTTAATTCCAGTCCACCATTACTAGATATTCAAATGACGTAAGAATATATGGCGTGGTGTATTTATTAATGGAAATGACGTCAAACTCGAATGACGTCATTTTGGATGTCCTTATGATGGGCTTAATGGTTTTTGTTTTCTGAATACTGGACAGCTTTCAGTGTAAAATTGCTATTGAAATGTTTTTATTTGATTTTTGATGACTATGAATGCATGCGTCACTTATAGAGTGTCACTCAAGTACGTTTGCTTAAATGTCAATGCTGTGACCTCGATTATTTTACATCTAATTTGCAAAGTTATCAAATTCTTAAAGTATGTGATCTGAAAAATATCACATACTTTGATTGTACTGAAAATGTAAGATATTATATGATAAAAATATTTATTTATTACATACCTATTCAATCTTACTATAGTGATAAATGCATTTTCAAACCGTGTGATAAATTTATCTTGTATAGTAAGCGAAAATGATGTATATGAAGTTCTGCATATATCTCATATACCTGCTGATTAGACTTCATATAATCTATGGGAATCCACGGACCCCCAGTTCTAAACTACTGTTTTAGACTGTTGTTCTTAAATGTATATATTGATACGTAATGTTATATCTTTAGAGTAAAATTCACATATAGTATTTTGTTTAGGGTTTAAATCGTGTGAAGTTTGCCGCCGACTGTGTTGGAGTGGTACTCAAAGAAGTGAAAAAGCAAGCTGACTTAAAAAGGTGAAACACTTGTATTACAACCGTGCTTCCCCTCCCGAAAACCCAGCCAAGCTCCATCCACCAACTTTTTAACAAATTCTTTTAATGTAAAGTACCATTCCATTTTAAATCTTATGTGATTTGTGTTTTCAAACACCCTGATGCAGTGTTTGACAAATGTTTGAGAAAGTCACAAGTCACCGATGCTTTGGCTAATGCCCTGTATATTATAGTAATACAATTGCTTATTTCCACTAGACCAGACCAAAAATCCACAAGCCAGGACCAAGGACTAGTGGATTTGTCAAACCTTGCCTGATGCATGGTAATGCACTAGCATATAATAATTACTTTACTGGTTGGGGTACTGGGTGATTGTGAACCAAATTTTAAAAATTAATATATCATTACTAGTAATCAGTGGCGTAGCGTGGGTTGCAAGTATTGCGCCCCCTAACCAGTGGACCGTTAGCACTCCCCGAGTCCCTTCCTCCAGTCTAGAATTTTGCGCCCAGGGCAACCTTCCCGGTGGCCCCGCCCACGCTATGCCACTGCTAGTAATTGTTTATAAAAGTGTTTTTTACCTTTGTTTCAATACATGGAGTTAAATATATCGATATATATATATTTATATCAAAATATAAATATAAATATTCAACAAGTAAGATTATTTCCATTGTTTTTCAGAGTCAAGGTTTTAGTAGCAGTTGATGGTGTAAATAGTTTTTGGACAAAAACCTGTATTAAAACACTAGACAAAGTAGAGGTATGTTGCTGTTCACTGTTTAAGATAAATGTTTTGAGTCGGACATCCGATTCTGGAAAAAATCCACATCCCACATTAAAGGCATACATTGGTATCAAACAACAGAATTAGTATTAAATATTAATTATTATTTTAGAAATATAAATTTTATGTAATTTTAGTTATTTTTGGGTTTTTAGCCTATAATTTAATAGGTATTATATTTTTTACACACACACACACACACCATATATGTGTCCATGCAAACATTTGTTCTTAATATAATGTTAAAACAATACCTGTATAATTATTATATCATATTTGCTATGTTTAAATTTAATAGGTCGGACATGAAAAAAAGACTTATTTTGTTAAAAGTTGGGAGTTTTTCATCAAAGAACAAGAACAAACGGTTTCTGTGTAGCACTAAAATTCAGAATTGCATAGAAATCTGGTACTGGGTATTGCTTTCACAGATACTATTTTATTTTAAATGTGTTTGATTTTTATTTTGCATTTCAGGTTATGACCGACCAGTTGTCTCTTGTCCACAACTTCAGAAAGATGCTAAAAAATGACTGGGTAAGATTTGCTTGTGATTTTGTATCCATTGGAGAGGCATTCTCATGCAGTTTGTCGGTTCTACAAACATTGGAACATATAAGACTAAAGTCATTCCGATTTAATCACAGTACGATTCGATCACATTCGACATGTCGGTGTGATTTATCACATAATGAGAACACCTCTTTATTAATCATTATTTCCTGTCAGTTTTAATTAAACCTCTTCTTACTGTTAACAGCACTTTATGGCCAGGGCTCCATTTGTAATGCAGTGGTTGAGAAATATCTGTCTATTCACCCATCCTTTAAAATATAATATGGTGTTTTAGAAATGTTTTATTTATTCATCCATCGTTTTAATTATAAGAGTTTAGTTGAGTGGTAGAGCACTGCCCTGAGGTGCAGTGTTTTGTAGGATTAATCACTCTATCCTGGGTCAAATGGGGAGTTCTCACATCCCAACCAGTGCCCACAACTGATACATCAAAGGCTGTGGGATATCGGGTGTATGTGTGCAGGAATTTATGCAGGAAGGATGTCTAGACTGTGGTGAACAAAGTTTTTAGGGAGAGGTTGAGTCATGCTTCCCTGGAAAATATTTTGGAAAAGGAAAATTCACTTGAACAGAGGGTTTTCTTTTTACCCCCGAAACCCTAAACCCTGCACATACATACAAATGATACCTTGTTGCTAATTCGTAAGAGTAGTCTATCTAATAAAAAATATATATTTCCTCATTTTTTGACCATTATCTAAATAATCAGATATTTGACACAAAGTAGCAATAGTTTAAAATGTGCTGAGGTGGTGTTAAAGACTATTCCTTTCTTTTTTTCATTTAAATATTATTCATTAAAAAATGGGTAAATCAGTGAAATGTTAAATGGCAATAAGTGCACATTTTGTATAGTGCTTAGTAATTACTGTAGTGAAGTGGAAATGTGTAGTTCATACAATAATAAATAGAGAATTGATAGATTTTGTACCTTAATACTAATTATTTCTATCTATTTTTGATAGACAAATGGAGTTGTGGTGTGTACTGTTGACCCTATGGCAAATTATCGCACAGACAGAGAAAACGATACACCTCATTATTTATTAGGAAAAGAGGTGAGTTGAAGTATACTGTAAAATACTTTATTTCCGAGGAAACTTAATTTTCGCACTTATAACCCAAATACATTTAGCATGAAATGTACTCAAGAATGTGGGAAAATATAATTTTGCAAAATTAGTTATTTTTTGTTTTGCATAAAATTTGTAAGCCATGAAAATAAAGTACCTTAAAGTAAATAAATAAAAATATACTGACAAGATGATAT